>NC_057808.1:218115043-218123217 GCF_018294505.1 Triticum aestivum
CGCCGCCCGTCGGACCCGTTCCGCGGCCGCCCGACCTCGCCGGAGGTAGCGACCCGCCGCCGGCGGCAGTTTTCTTTAGAGAACCGCCCGGTTTTTTAAAAAAAACCGCGGTTTGTTTTTTTATAGATCGGTTTAGTTTTTTTTCGGTTTACTTATTTCGCGGACGTTCGTCCATATGTTCGTTTTAACGAACGAGTTTTCATCGTTTAACTGCAGACATCGAACGTTCGTTCGTTAGCCTGTTCGTCAGTTTTTCTTTTTCTCGGATTTTCCGCGATTATTCTCGATCGCGATTTCCGATCTGTTGTTCGTTTTAGTATAACTTTTCGCTCGTTTATCGGAATCAGGCGATTCAAGCGCCTAGAGTTTCGTCTCGAAACCCTCTTTCTGTTTAACCAACCTAAACAAGTTTTTGCTACTATGAAATTTGACTTAGGTCCAGATTAGTAAACGAAGCTTGTTTCTTTCGCCGTTTGTGTTTCGTTGCTTCGTTCGATTTGATTCTTTTTGCAAACCGGAGTTCTTAAGTTGAACTTTCTGGTTAGATCTCTTATTTCGAGTTTTACCCGTGCACCCTTGCTTGATTGCTTATGTATGTATTGTTTGTTTGCGATAGAGTACCCGGAGTGCGAAGCGTGCTACTACGAGTCTCTAGGTTTCACGGATCATCAGCAAGGCAAGTAACACTTTGATCATATCCCTTTCATACCCAGCTTTTATGCATTAGATTCAACCCTCAAACAATTGCATGATTAGGATCTGATTAACATGTGGGTTTTGGGAAGTAGATGAGGTAGTACCTATTGCCCTGTTTATTATCAAACCCTGGGAGTTACTACGTTATGCTTGTTCTGCTATGCTATGCTCGTAGAAGTCGATTGGGTTTGAGTGAATTTTCCATGACGGATGTGAGATTGTTAATTATAATGGTTCAACTTAAGGTGGCTACTTAAATAAACCACTGGGTGGATTGAGGCACCTGGGGAACCCAGTGATTGCCTGTATTTTTTTTAGAAATCCCGGGGTACCGTGTGATTCTCCTATGGACCGCCACCCAGGCTCAAAGGGATCATGAGATTATTCATACTAGAAACTTCCGTGTGCAGCCACATGCTATTATGGGCTCTAGCATAGTTGATTAAGTCATGTGAACTCTTAAAGTGGTAGACTAGCAGATGTAGGGGAAAGTAGGTGTAACTGTCTACCCATCGTAAGGTGCTAACGCTTCTGAAAGACTGTGTCTCGATCATCCGTTTCTCAAACACCATGTAGTGCAAGAAATCCAACGGAGGAGATCGAGTCTTGTGGGGAAAAGTGCACAAACCTCTGCAGAGTGTATAAACTAATCATGGTTAGCCGTGTCCCCAGTTATGGACATCTTGAGTATCTAGTTCTTGAATTATCATGTGAATCTCATCATCATGTACTTAATTAATTTGTTGGGTTGTTAATGATTACTTTTAATTGGGATTGAGAGGTGGTTTACCTTCTCAATATTTTCAACCAACTATGTAGTTAAATAAAATATATTCCTTTTTTGTAGGAAAAAATTGGCTTTTCGCAAACTGTAACCATAGAGCTTTCCACCAGCCAAATATGCATGTAGTGATAGCATTATTCTGTTCATTACTCTCTATGTGTTACTTCGCCAGCATATTCCATGTACTGACCCGTTTTCGGGCTGCAACGTTCATGTTGCAGACTATTCAGACGACGAGTAAGGTGCCATAGGTCGTGGTCTTATACTCTGTGATGCCGTTGGAGTTGATGGACTCACTTTATCTTCCAAGCCTTCCGCTGTTATCGTTTTTAGATGGCCTTAAGCCATATTTATTGTATTAAGTTCTCTCTTGAGACTATTCGATGTAATAAGTGTGTGATTGCTACTCTGTTATAAATCCTTCAAGTACTGTGCGTGTCAGCATTACCGATCCAGGGATGACACTGATGCACAGAGACTAGACTGTTTGAGGTCTGGTCGCTATAAAGATGGTATCAAAGCACACGCTGACTGTAGGACACGACCACTAAGCTAAAGCCCTAGATTACTACTCTCTTCTCATTTCTGACTCCTCTCCTTTGTTCCACTCTTTTAGGATGGCGGATGCAAGGAACAAGTTCGCGCAACCAGATGAGGATACACCTTTTGGACGACACTTGAAGGAAGTTACTAGGTACCTGAACATCGGAATACCAAGCTTCACCGGGACCTAGAACGCCACACTACCAGAAGAGGAGCGCTGGATGATTCAAGTTCAAGTTCCAGGAAGGGCGTTCACGCCAGTCACTGAGCCCATAGAGTTTTCTTTCGATGCACCAACCTGGAGTCTAGGAAAGAGCATGGCAGCCCACATCACCATGGGACGCATTGGAGAAGTGTACCACAATGATCTCAAGGATACTATCTATCAGATTTGTGGGCGCCGAGACGAGCAATGGGAGATGATCAGCACCAAGAAGGATAGATCTATTGCAGCTTTCATCCAGGAGTTAAACCAGCACATTCGTCGCCAGGAGAACCAGATGTGCGCAGACATGATAGATCTGAAGAAGGCAAAGACTAGGATCATGGAACTGGAGGAAGAACTCAAGGCTACACACGAGGATTATATGGAGGAAATCGTCGCACTAGTGGAGAAGAATGACGACCTGATAAAGAAGATCGGAGTATTCATGGGAGACCCAGCACCAGGAGGAGAAGATGACGATTCTACTTGCCCGAAGAACTACATCATCATCGACGACACAGACTCGGACCCCAGTGATGATGATTGGGAGGATGAAGCCGGAGCAGATATCATGGAGTCTTCGACCGATCAATTTATCTAGTAGACCACCAAATTAGTAGTAGTATTCCACCATGTATATAGTATAGTCCAAGCACTTTGTAACGATAGTTAGATCGATTGTATGCCTTGTTTGAATTGATTGGAGTGATATGATTGTGTTTGTCTCATGTGCATATGGGTAGTGTTTTCCCTCTAGATCTCATTCTATCCTATTTCTCATATTTTCTAAACCCATCAGATGCCTCCGAGACGCGACACCGGATTTGTTTTCCCACCGGAGATCATTCAGTTGATTCAGCAGCAGAATACCCTGATGCAAGCGCTAGTTCAGAATCAAGGCAGCAACAATAACAACAACAACAACCCACCACCATCACCACCTGTTAATCACTTAGCCCGTTTTCTTAGGCTGAATCCGCTGGTGTTCTCTAGTAGCACCGAGCCGATTGTGGCAGATGATTGGCTCCGCAAGGTTGGAAGGGAGCTGACCATTGCAGGATGCACAGATGCGGAGAGAGTACGTTTTGCCGCACATCAGCTTGATGGACCCGCAGCATCATGGTGGGGCGGCAATAATGAGCCAAAGTAGTATTTGTGGTGAATCCCCCAGTTAAGTAGTCCAACTTGATCCTCTTCCCCAGGGATCCCAGATGAGGGAAGCCTAGGAGAGCCGCCGAGAAAAGCGTCCATTGTCTAATGGATAGGATAGAGGTCTTCTAAACCTTTGGTATAGGTTCAAATCCTATTGGACGCAATCTTATTTCTATCTATTCTACACAGCCACCCACCCCATTGACACTGTCACATGGGACCAGTTTCAGCAGGAGCTATGGCCATGAAGAAGCGTGAGTTTCGCAACTTACGCCAAGGAGGACGTACCGTAGGCCAGTACGTGGAGGATTTCAGTAAGTTAGCACGTTATGCCCCAGATGACGTTGCTACGGATGCAGCTAAGCAGGAGAAGTTTCTGGAAGGACTGAATGATGAGTTGAGCATGCAGTTGATGGTGGCAACTTTTAACAACTAGGAGTTGGTAGACAAAGCTCTCATGATTGAAGGGAAGCAGCAGCAGATTGAGAGCCGTAAGAGGAAGTATGGATAAGGAAAGTACAGTACAGGAGCTCATCAGAAGCCTCGTTTTACCCCGAACTCGGGAGGACACCTTCAGCATAACCATGGAGGTCACAATCACAATGGAGGGAGCTCGCACAATCATAGTGGCCCCAAGAATGGCAATGGGAACGGAGGAAGCAATAGACAGAACCGTACCAACCCATTAACCCCAGCCAAGAAGGATCTGAGCCACGTCACTTGCTACAAATGCCAGAAGACTGGACATTATGCCAATGAATGTCCTGAAGCTAAGAATGGGAATGGCAATGGAAGCTCGGGGAAGAAGCCGAAACCTTTCAACAGAGGACAAGTGAACCACGTTAACGTGGAGGAGGTTGAAGCACAGCCTGATGCAGTAATAGGTAAGTTTCTGGTTAAGTCATTTACTGCAATCGTTCTTTTTGATACTGGTGCATCACATTCATACATATCAAGGGGATTTGTGGATAAGTTTAAGTTGCCCACCAAAGTCCTTAGAACACCTATGTTAGTAACCTCGCTAGGAGCAGAGTATATGGCAAGCCAAGGATGTTTTCAGATGCCATTGGCCATAGGTAGGCATGTTTTCCCCTCAGACCTAATAGTTTTGGAGTCGCAAGGTTTGGATGTGATTTTGGGAATGGATTGGCTATCGATGTATGGAGGAAACATCGATTGCGCCAGTAAGACGATCTGGCTTACTACCCCAGAAGGAAGAAGGATTAAGTATGTATCCCGGCATGTTCCGAAGAGGACTCAAGTGAATTCCTTATCAGGAGTTGTACAGGAGGAAGTACCCGTGGTGAAGGATTTCCCTGACGTATTTCCAGAGGAGTTGCCAGGCATGCCACCGGATAGAGACATTGAGTTTTTGATTGAGCTTTTGCCAGGCACAGGGCCAATATCTAAGAGACCGTACATGATGCCCGCTAAGGATTTGGAAGAAATTAAGAAGCAGATTAAGGAGTTATTGGATAAAGGATATATTCGCCCAAGTTCGTCACCTTGGGGATCACCAGTACTTCTAGTGGAGAAGAAAGATGGATCGTTCAGGATGGTTGTTGATTATCGTGGATTGAATGAAGTAACAATCAAGAACAAGTACCCACTGCCGATGATCAATGATCTGTTTGACCGACTACAAGGAGCTAAAGTATTTTCCAAGATTGATTTGCGACCAGGATACCACCAGTTGAAGATTCGAGAGCAGGATATACCCAAGATAGCTTTTACCACAAGGTATGGGCTATATGAGTACACCGTTATGTCATTTGGCCTGACTAACACACCTGCCTATTTCATGAACATGATGAACAAAGTGTTTATGGAGTTTTTGGATAAGTTCATCGTAGTGTTCATTGATGATATTCTGGTCTATTCGAAGAATGAAGAAGAGCATAAGGAGCATTTGCGTTTGGTACTTGGAAAGCTCAGAGAACATCAGTTATATGCCAAGTTCAGCAAGTGCGAGTTTTGGTTAAACGAAGTTGGATTCCTTGGACATGTTATATCCGGAGAAGGAATAGCAGTAGATCCCACCAAGGTTAACACTCTGACAAATTGGGAATCACCCACGTCAGTTGGAGAGATCCGGAGTTTTCTTGGACTCGCAGGATATTACCGGAGATTCATTGAGAATTTCTCGAAGATTGCAAAGCCTATGACGGAGTTGTTGAAGAAAGACACCAAGTTCAATTGGCCGGAGGAATGTGAGGCTAGTTTCCAGGAGTTGAAGAAACGTTTGGTTACAGCGCCAGTGTTGATTCTGCCAGATCAACGCAAGGATTATGAAGTATATTGCAACGCTTCTCGTCGAGGACTTGGAGCCGTACTTATGCAGGAGGGAAGAGTTGTTTCATATGCCTCATGACAGCTTAAACCCCATGAGTTGAATTCTGCTACACATGATTTTGAGTTAGCAGTCGTAGTGCATGCGTTGAAGACATGGAGGCATTTTCTCATCGGAAACCATTGTGAGGTGTACATGGATCACAAGAGCTTGAAGTACATTTTCACGCAGAAGGAGTTGTATCTCAGGCAAAGGAGATGGTTGGAGCTCATTAAGGATTATGATATGAGATTGCATTATCACCCAGGGAAGGCTAACGTAGTAGCTGATGCGTTGAGCCGCAAGAGCCATGTCAACACACTCATGACCGGAGAGTTACCCAAGGAGTTACCCAAGAATCTTTGTGAACTATGTTTGGAAATAGTTCCAAGAGGCTTTGTAGCAGCATTGGAGATTCAGTCTACTTTGATGGATAAGATCAGAGAAGCTCAGAAGACAGATAAGGAGATTGCTGAGATAAAGGAAAGGATGAGCAAAGGAAAAGCCAAGGGATTTCGTCAGGATGAACAAGATACCTTATGGTTTGAGGACCGCGTTTATGTGCCCAATGATCCAGAGATCAGGAAGTTGATTTTGCAAGAGGCCCATGATTCACCATATTTGATTCACCCATGAAATACCAAGATGTACCTGGATTTAAAGGACAGTTTCTGGTGGACCGGAATGAAGAAGGATATTGCGGAGTATGTAGCAGTTTGTGATGTATGTCAGAGAGTGAAGGCAGAGCATCAGAAGCCAGCAGGATTGCTACAACCATTGCCGATACCCGAATGGAAGTGGGATAAGCTAGGCATGGATTTTATCACAGGATTGCCCAGGACTCGTTCAGGCTATGACTCGATATGGGTTGTAGTCGATCGTTTGACGAAGGTAGCTCATTTCATCCCAGTAAAGACCACTTATACAAGTGCTAAGTTGGCAAAGATATACATGACCAGGATCGTATGTCTGCATGGAGTTTCGAGGACCATTGTATCAGATAGAGGAACCCAATTTACTTGAAAGTTTTGGAATCAGTTGCACGAAACTTTGGGTACCAGGCTAGAGTTCAGTACAACCTTTCATCCACAGACAGACGGACAGACCAAGAGAGTCAATCAGATTTTGGAGGATATGCTGAGAGCTTGTGCGCTAGATTATGGATCTAGTTGGGATGACAATTTGCCTTATGTAGAGTTCTCTTACAACAACAGTTATCAATCCAGTTTGAAGATGGCCCCTTTCGAAGCTCTGTACGGAAGGAGGTGCAGGACACCGTTGTTGTGGGACGAAGTTGGAGACCGCCAGTTGTTTGGACCAGATTTGATTAAAGAGTCTGAACAGAAGGTGAAGTTGATTCGCGATAGGCTCAAGGTAGCCCAATCCAGGCAGAAGAGTTAAGCGGATTCTAAACGCAAGGAGACAGTTTACGAAGTCGGAGACAGAGTGTATCTTCGAGTAACACCACTTCGAGGAGTGAAGCGCTTTGGAGTTAAGGGAAAGTTAGCGCCACGTTTTGTAGGACCATACAAAGTTTTGGAACGTATGGGAGAAGTTGCTTACAAGTTGGAATTGCCCGAAGGATTGTCGGGAGTTCATGATGTGTTCCATGTTTCTCAGCTGAAGAAGTGCCACACAGTGATGGCTGAGATACCCCTGAGAGATACAGTGCCATTGGAAGCGATTCAGCTGGATAGTGATTTGACCTATGAGGAGAAACCAGTCAAGATTCTCGAATATGCCAGCCGAGTCACCCGCAGCAAGGTTATCAAGTTTTCAAAAGTTCAGTGGAGCCACCATACCGAGGAGGAAGCCACCTGGGAGCGAGAGGAAGATCAACGGAAGGACCACTCTCACCTATTTTCTAGCCAACCTGAATCTGGAGGGCGAGATTCATCTTAAGGGGGGTAGGTTTGTAACATCCCAAATTTTCAATTTGGAATGTTATACATTAGATCATCATGCATAACATATTTTATTGCATTTGTTTTGCGATCCTAGAAATTCCACGCAACTCAAGGACCCACGGAGAGAGTTGGGGATTTCACAATTTTCGTATTTGAATTTTATCAAATATCGAAACAAGGATCATTTGTTTTAATTATTTTTCTCTCCGAAAAATATTTCATATCAAAATATATGAGAGGGGATAATATGACTTCTCCAAAAATAATGAAATATTGGAGGAAAAATATTAAAAACAAATATTTGATTTTATTTGGATTTTATTTGATTTTATTTGAATTAGAAAAAATACGTGTTTTTCACAATTGCATTTTAGGCCCAAATAAATGTTCATCTTGTCCAGCTTATTTTTAGAGGACAGGAAAAATTTATTTCGGGATTTTTGGAGTCCGTTTAGTATTTCTTTTCTTTCTTTTTCTGCACGTCCAAATTATTAAAAAAAAAGTTACTGCCTTACTGGGCCGTGTCCGACTTGGACACTGCGCCCGAGCGGCCTTTAA
>NC_057808.1:218123450-218140411 GCF_018294505.1 Triticum aestivum
TTTAGAGAACCGCCCGTTTTAAAAAAAACCGCGGTTTGTTTTTTTATAGATCGGTTTATTTTTTCGGTTTACTTATTTCGCGGACGTTCGTCCGTACGTTCGTTTTAACGAATGAGTTTTCGTCGTTTAACCGCAGACAGCGAACGTTAATTCGTTAGCCTGTTCGTCAGTTTTTCTTTTTCTCGGATTTTCCGCGATTATTCTCGATCGCGATTTCCGATCTGTTTTTCGTTTTAGTATAACTTTTCGCTCGTTTATCGGAATCAGGCGATTCAAGCGCCTAGAGTTTCGTCTCAAAACCCTCTTTCTGTTTAACCAACCTAAACAAGTTTTTGCTACTGTGAAATTTGACTTAGGTCCAGATTAGTAAACAAAGCTTGTCTCCTTCGCCGTTTGCGTTTCGTTGCTTCGTTCGATTTGATTTTTTTTTGCAAACCGGAGTTCTTAAGTTGAACTTTCTGGTTAGATCTCTTATTTAGAGTTTTACCCTTGCACCCTTGCTTGATTGCTTATGTATGTACTGTTTGTTTGCGATAGAGTACCCGGAGTGCGAAGCGTGCTACTACGAGTCTCTAGGTTTCACGGATCATCAGCAAGGCAAGTAACACTTTGATCATATCCCTTTCATACCCAGTTTTTATGCATTAGATTCAACCCTCAAACAATTGCATGATTAGGATCTGATTAACATGTGGGTTTTGGGAAGTAGATGAGGTAGTACCTATTGCCCTGTTTATTATCAAACCCTGGGAGTTACTACGTTATGCTTGTTCTGCTATGCTATGCTCGTAGACGTGGATTGGGTTTGAGTGAATTTTCCATGACGGATGTGAGATTGTTAATTAATGGTTCAACTTAAGGTGGCTACTTAAATAAACCACTGGGTGGATTGAGGCACCTGGGGAACCCAGTGATTGCCTGTATTTTTTTTGGAAATCCCGGGGTACCGTGTGATTCTCCTATGGACCGCCACCCAGGCTCAAAGGGATCATGAGATTATTCATACTAGAAACTTCCATGTGCAGCCACATGCTATTATGGGCTCTAGCATAGTTGATTAAGTCGTATGAACTCTTACAGTGGTAGACTAGCAGATGTAGGGGAAAGTAGGTGTAACTGTCTACCCATCGTAAGGTGCTAACGCTTCTGAAAGACTGTGTCTCGGTCATCTGTTTCTCAAACACCATGTAGTGCGAGAAATCCAACGGAGGAGATCGAGTCTTGTGGGGAAAAGTGCACAAACCTCTGCAGAGTGTATAAACTAATCATGGTTAGCCGTGTCCCCGGTTATCGACATCTTGAGTATCTAGTTCTTGGATTATCATGTGAATCTCATCATCATGTACTTAATTAATTTGTTGGGTTGTTAATGATTACTTTTAATTGGGATTGAGAGGGGGTTTACCTTCTCAATATTTTCAACCAACTATGTAGTTAAATAAAATATATTCCTTTGTTGTAGGGAAAAATTGGCTTTTCGCAAACTGTAACCATAGAGCTTTCCACCAGCCAAATATGCATGTAGTGATAGCATTATTCTGTTCATTACTCTCTATGTGTTACTTCGCCAGCATATTCCATGTGCTGACCCGTTTTCGGGCTGCAACGTTCATGTTGCAGACTATTCAGACGACTAGTAAGGTGCCATAGGTCGTGGTCTTATACTCAGTGATGCCGTTGGAGTTGATGGACTCACTTTATCTTCCAAGCCTTCCGTTGTTATCGTTTTTAGATGGCCTTAAGCCATATTTATTGTATTAAGTTCTCTCTTGAGACTATTCGATGTAATAAGTGTGTGATTGCTACTCTGTTATAAATCCTTCAAGTACTGTGCGTGTCAGCATTACCGATCCAGGGATGACACTGATGCACAAAGACTAGACTGTTTGAGGTCTGGTCGCTACAGTGACGTCCCTCGAACTCTAGATCTAGCTAAGGTCGAGAGAGAGTTTCGCCAGCACGACGGCGTGGTGATGGTGATGATGAAGTAGCCGACGCAGGGCTTCGCTAAGCACTACGACAATATGACCGAGGTGGAAAACTGTGGAGGGGGGCACCGCACACGGCTAAAGATCAACTTGTGTATCTATGGGGTGCCCCCCTCCCCCGTATATGAAGGAGGGGATGAGGAGGAGGGCCGGCCACACGGGGCGCGCGCAAGGGGGTGATTCCTACTCCTAGTAGGAGTAGGTTTCCCCCTTTCCTAGTCCAAGTAGGATAAGGGGGAAGGAGGAGGAGGAGAGAAGGAAGGAGGGGGGCACCGCCCCCTCCCCTTGTCCAATTCAGATTGGGGCAAGGGGGGCGCCACCTCCTGGCCAGCCGTCTCTCTTCTCCACTAAGGCCCATGAGGCCCAATAGCTTCCGGGGGGGGGGTTCCGGTAACCCCCGGTACTCCGAAACTTATCCGATACGACCCGAACCATTCCGGTGTCCGAATATAACATTCCAATATATGAATCTTTATGTCTCGACCATTTAGAGACTCCTCGTCACGTCCGTGATCTCATCCGGTACTCCGAACAACCTTCGGTCATCAAATCACAAAAACTCATAATACAAATCGTCATCGAACGTTAAGCGTGCGGACCCTACGGGTTCGAGAACTATGTAGACATGACCGAGACACATCTCCGGCCAATAACCAATAGCGGAACCTGGATGCTCATATTGGCTCCTACATATTCTGCGAACATCTTTATCGGTCAAACCGCACAACAACATACGTTGTTCCCTTTGTCATCGGTGTGTTGCTTGCCCGAGATTCGATCGTCGGTATCATCATACCTAGTTCAATCTCGTTACCGACAAGTCTCTTTACTCGTTCCGTAATGCATCATCTCGGAACTAACTCATTATTCACATTGCTTGCAAGGCTTATAGTGATGTGCATTACCAAGAGGGCCCAGAGGTACCTCTTCGACAATCGGAGTGATTAATCCTAATCTTGATCTATGCCAACTCAACAAACACCATCGGAGACACCTGTAGAGCATCTTTATAATCACCTAGTTACGTTGTGATGTTTGATAGCACACTAAGTGTTCCTCCGGTATTCGGGAGTTGCATAATCTCATAGTCATAGGAACATGTATAAGTCATGAAGAAAGCAATAGCAATAAACTAAACGATCATAGTGCTAAGCTAACAGATGGGTCTTGTCTATCACATCATTCTATAATGATGTGATCCTGTTCATCAAATGACAACATATGTCTATGGTTAGGAAACTTAACCATCTTTGATTAACGAGCTAGTCTAGTAGAGGCATACCAGGGACACTCTGTTTGTCTATGTATTCACACATGTACTAAGTTTCCGGTTAATACAATTCTAGCATGAATAATAAACATTTATCATGATATAAGGAAATATAAATAACAACTTTATTATTGCCTCTAGGGCATATTTCCTTCAACTTGTCATTCAAAGTCTCATTGGGCACATTAAGAGTTCTTTTGATGTCCTCTTTAATATTTGCCGGGCGACCCTTACTAAAGAAAATAGATGAATGCTGAATTTATTCTTTGACCTAAAGCTTGGAAATAACTATCCAATAGGTTTGATATTTCCGTTGCCCCTCCACCAGTTGCTTTGAAGAATAACATGCTATCCTCTGCGAATAAAAGGTGATTGACAGGCGGCACCGTCGACGCCACTTGAATCCCCCCAAGTTGAGATGACTCACTCATATTTTTTTAAGAGGCCTGAGAGACCTTCCGCTGCCAACAAGAACAAGTAAGGGGAGATTTGATCTCCCTGTCGGAAACCTCTGCTAGGCTTGAAATCCTCCAAATTCTTCCCATTAAACAACACAGAATATGAAACTGAGCTAACAAGATTCATAATAATGTTCTCCCACCTCTGTGAAAAGCCCAGTTTCAACATAATAGCTCTCAAGTAGTCCCATTCTACCCCGTCGTAGCCTTCATCATGTCCAATTTAAGAGCACAATGTCGATGTTTCACTGCTCTATTTCGCTTCATAAAATGCAAATATTCATATGCCCGATGATATTATCAGTGATCAAACACCCTGACACAAAGGCAGATTTTCGACCGCTATCCAACTATTTGATTTCCTTCTTAACACCGCCCAAAGTGCATCGATCCTAGCTGTTTAGATATTGTTCGCCTAAGTCCCTCAGTTTCTCCTGAACTTCTACTGCTGTCATCCCCTTTGATCTGTTGTTCCACTTCTCTTCCACAAAGGGATTCATTTTTGGATGCCTCCCCCACATTACTCCATACTTAAATTTCTTCGGCCGCCCCCGGCCATCAATCTCTTCCGTTAGTTTTCGAACAATAGGTCCATGGTCTAGACAAGCCACTGCCAAGTTCTCCGCTTCAGCAAGAGGGAACAAAGAGTTTGAGTCCGTGTCCGCCACCGCCCGGTCCAGCCGGACCCATGTATAAGTCCCCTCTGCTACCTTTTTCTCCCACGTCTACATCCTTTTTATAACCCAGATCAACGAGACCACAAATATCCAAAGCATTTTGAATCCATACATTTGTCCTTGGCCTGGCAGGTTCACACCGTCATGTTCAGACTGTAACAACACTTCATAAAATCCCTAGTGCCACCCAAGGAAGATCGGATGCACCAGCAATAGAACATAAGGTATCCCAAGTCTTATATCTTTCGGTTACTTATGCTTCTCCATAAACACAAGTCATCCTCCATGGACTAGCACCAAGATCATCAATTAGCATCAATACAATATCTAGAATAGCCTTTAACTTCCAACTTTATTGAATCATTCTAGTAAATTACAAGACCTCCACTCCTGGCTGAGCTACTCACTTCAAAAGATTTATCATAACCAAAAGATTGAGCTAGAATCTTGGACCACATGCTAGGTAATTGGGTTTCAACTAAGCATAGCACAGCCGGGACAAATTTGGCTGTGAGATCACGGACTTCTTGAACTATCGTGGGTTAAAAAGCAAATACACATGCAAATATAACTTTTTTTGACTAAAACACTTGATAAACAATATGAAGAGAATTTTTTCTAATAGTAAATACACATACAAATAGAAAAAAAGGCACTGAGTAACGGGCTTATGGCCCAACAGAAAAATTGAATAGCCCCAAACAGGGGCAAGTGAAAAATACAGCCCAAGAAATCATAAAACAACACAAATGTTGACAAAAAAATCACTCGTCAGAAAATTGACTTACCCAAATTTAAAATCCTGGCTACTTACATATAGCTAAAGTGTTTACACACATATTGTATAATACTTATGTGAATATTTACGCACACGCCCGCACACGCGCGCCCACACACACCTAATATTCACATATACACATAAAGAAAAAAGAAAAATTTATTTAAAAAGCACTTGATAAACAATAATGAAGACTAAAACTAGTACAAAGCTAAAAACACAGAAAAAAACTATTTTTTTTCTAATGTAGAATGAATTAGGGGCATTCGTTTTACCCTTCCAAAAGAATCTGAATGAAAAAAACACAATGACAAAAGATCGCACATAATTTAGTCGGAAATTGCACTTTTCATAATATCTTAGAATACGTGTATAAAAGAATGTTTTTTAACAAGAACTTTTCTAAGAAGGAATTAATTAGTGGTGTTGGTATTACCCTTATAGAATAGACAAAATGAAATAAAACTAAAAACAAACGATGAAAAACCTTGCACACAATTTGTACTGAAATTGCATATTTGTATGAATGCAAAATAGAAGTATAATAGTGCAATTTTGCACTATAGTATGATTTACGCACATATTGTATAATACTTTATTTTATATTACACACAAACACCTAATATTCACACATACAAAAAATGGAAAAGAAAACCGACTAAAAACACTTTATAAACAATAATAAAGAAAAGAACTATTACAAAGCTAAAACGACAAAAACTGACTTTTCTCTAAGGTAGAATGAATTAGCGGCATTGGTTTTCCCCTAAATAAATAAATAAAATTTTAAAAAACACATAATGACAAAAATTTGCACAGAATTTAGACGGAAATTGCACTTTTTTATAATATGCAAGAATATGTCTATAATAGTATTTGTTTTTACTTTTATTCAATGGAATTAATTTATGGTGTTGGTATTACCCTTATAGAATAAAGAAAATAAAATAAAAACTAAAACAAATGATGACAAAACTTGCACATAAGTTGTATTGAAATTCCATATTATTATGAGTGCAAAAATAGCCGTATAATAGTTCAATTTTAGACTGTAGTATAGTTTACACACATATTATATAATACTTTTGTTTATATTTACACATGTACACCTAATATTAACACATACATAGAGAAAAAGAAAAAACGACTAAAAAACAATTGATAAACAATAATAAAGATTAGAAATAGTCAAAGCTAAGAAGACAAAAAAACTGAATTTTTCTCTAAGGTAGAATGAATTACGCCGCCACCCCCCCCAAGAACCAGATAAAATAAATAAAACTTGAAACAAACGACAATAGAAAAAATTGCACCTGAATTGCACCATTGCAAAAATAAGTAGCACACTTTTTAGAAAGATACTTGCACATGTGCATGTACATGCACATGCCTGCAACACACAAACACCGTACACAAATGATGCATTTGGTAGCCCGCATATACCCTAGTTAGGCCCGTGCAGGAAGAAAATGGCCCTTTTGGTTACCCGCATTCACTATTGGGCCTGCATAGCACGAACTTTAAAGTACCTCTAGGCCTGCATCTAGAGGAACGCTCAAATCGGCTGTTTTGCTGAGCCAGACCCGAGCAGTGCAACCCTAGGCATGTGGGCGTGGGAAGTTGCACGCGTGGATGCGGTCTCGATACATCGCGTTGCTTTCCGAAACATCGTCATAAATTATCCTCACCGCCATCTCCCCTCTTCCCCACTCACACCGGCGACGTCGACCACCGGAGCGACAGCAAGACGATCCAAGAAGGCGGCTACCACCGGAGCGACTGCAGAACTCCACCGAAGCACATCGGCCATGGCGGTAAGTCCTTGCCCTCTCCCTAGATTTACCACTTTTGACTCGGGCTAGATTTGATTTGATCACGCGATTGGAGAGCTAGGGAGGGGATTGAACACATCGGGGGTGGGATATTGCATTAGGGGAAGCAATGCCGATGAACACTCCAATCCATCGATTCTGCACCGACGGCTTCTAGGGTTCATAGGGAATTTTTTTGATTACATCGGGGGCGGGGATTGTGATGCGGAGCATCCTACGGACATCACCATGTCAAGAGTTCATTCGGCAAGTGACACGTGCGCCATCTACTTCACATACATAAATGTGAATCCTCGCCTTTACACATGCTCACTTGACCCCTTCGAGGATGGTATACTACTTGACCCTCCATCGTGCATGCATAGGTATTGTCAGAGTTTCACGAATGTCGAGGAGTGCAAGCACCAAGGAACAACTACACCATCTGCGAGGGAAGCGTGGAAGAGAAGGAAGAAGAAGCATGGACAAGCTTCTGGAAAGCCCGGAACTTCCGGCCCCTGGACCTTCCGGTCTGCCCGGAACCTCTGGCCCCCAGAGTACAGACCAGCCCCGAGCACTCCAACTCTCTGGATAGCCTGGAACCTGGCCGGAACCTGCCCAGAACTTCTGGAGCCCGGAACTTCTGGCCCTGCCTGCGCGCAGGCACTCGGGCCGAAGCCCATGTACCCTTTCGCCTCTCACTTACCCCTTCGTGGCTACCACTATATATACTCATCCTCCTCCTCCATTCTAGGGCTAGCAAATATGATAGCTCATTTGTATGTGAGCTTTGATCCTACCTTCTCTTGAGAGAGAGAGAGACTACTCCATTGGAGGCCAAGACCTCCATCTAGGAGAAGATCCTGAGGGATATCAAGACCCCCATCGGGGAAGGATCTATCTAGATCATGAAGCCCCCATCTCCTTTGGATTTGGGATGAACTCTACCTTGTATCTTTCTCTTTGCTGTTCATGTACCTTGTGGATCTTGTGTGTTTGATTGTCTAGTGGATGTGTGATTGGACTTGTTCTTGAGTGTTTTCCCTCATGTTTCCCCTTGTGTTTTTTGCGGGATCCCCTCCATTTCATGAAAGGCCGGCCCCTAGGGTTCCACCCTACATCATCTTGGTATCATGAGTCACGTTGATCACGAATTTGGAGTCCCTACCCCCACTTTCTAGCCTTGTTTTGTTTAATTTTGTCCTAAAATCGAGATTCCCCACCAAAAATAGCCCCCAAATTTTTTGTGATTTGTTGGTTTGATGATGTTTTGTTGATTTTGATCCGTGGATTCATTGTGTTTCAAGTGGATCTAGCATCTCCCCAAGTTTCCCCACTTTCCATCCACAAAATCTTCTCAATTTTGCCCCGGGAATTCGTGTTTTTCCGCCCCCGTTCTCAGATCTAGAATTTAGGTTTCGTCCCGGAAGAAATTCCACGACCCCCGGAACTTCCGCCCCCCGAAACTTCCGTCCTTGCCCCGGAACTTCTGGGCTAACCAGAGAGTTTACCCCAAAATCCCCCAGACTCCCCGCACTTTTTCCGCGCCCCCGGAACTTCCGGCCCTAGGCCCAGAACTTCCGGCCTAACCAGAGACTTGCACAGAATTTCAGCATCAGCCTCTTTCACCGTTTTCATCATAACTTTTCGCTCCGAACTTCGATTTGAGTGTTCTTTGGCTCGTTTTGAAGCTATCGACGTGCCCAACATTCTCACATTTGTTTCACCACCTTTTGTCTCCATCAAAATTTTGGAACTTTGGCATCTTTGCCTAGGCCTTCCACCATAACACCCGCATTACCACCACCGACTTCCGCAACCTAACCCATTTTGATCCCCATTGCATTTTTGGTTTCTTGAGTAGTGATTTGATTCTTCTAAGGTGTTTAGGCTACTTAGGGACGGTTAATTCTTCATCAACCTCCAACATAACTACCGCATAACCTTGCCCACCATACACTTCTGCCACCCCAACTTAACCCAATTTTGTTTGAGCTTCTCCGAGTTGTGGTTTGTGTCTCCTAAGGTGTTTCGTCTACTTAGGGACGGTGACTTCAACTCCGACACCGTGTATAGCCCACCACCATAACCTCCACTTCCGCATTGCATACTCCAAAACCCATCATTGCATTTCCGCAATCCCATTGAGCTTCCGAAACCACCACCGCATTCCGCTACCACCATTTGACATTTGCCTTTGCAGATTTGAGTTATGGTTTTTCCGTTTCCTAGGGTGTTTCGGCTAACTAGGAATGGTTCGGCATCGACAACACCGCCGCTCAACTTCGCCAAGGAGTCTACATCAACCACCTTCACCATTTTGATACCCTAACCGTAAGCAAGGAACGGTAACCTCTATATCATCTTGGTATCGTGGTACCCCATCATTGTACATTCTTGCCTTTGCATTGTTAACCCCTAGCCCAATTTGCGCCACTTGCCTATCGAGACTAGCCATTGAGTATTGCTGGCAACGTTATTTGTGCACATTAGTGATCATCGATCTACACCTTCCATTGCATACATACCATATCATATTGGTATCATCTTGGTATCATATCATCCCTTGTGTCACAAGATTGTTCCCGCATATACACAATTGCTATCTTGGTTTGTGCATAGTGGCCATATCAAAAATAAATAAAGATTTTAAGCAAAGAAAAAGAGAGCACAGAGCTTGTAAGCAATAGCCATAGCATCATACCACATTGCATATAAGATTGTCATATCCGATCATCTTGGATCATACCACCGGAACATCATACATATAGCATACTTGGGTTAGAAAGTTGATACATTTTGCATCTTATAGGTTGTGCACATGTGTCTTATCCACCTATTGAGCAATCGTGCTAGCGTCTCTCTTGAGTTGTGCAACACGAGCGTTTTCCATGGATTCCACATTTTGTGCTCATTCCTTGGTTAAACGACCCCATTTATCTATCTATGTGTGTGTTTTCGTGTGCCACATATTGCTATTGGTCTACTTGTTTCACTTGCGAATTTGTGAATCTCTTTCAACATTATTGCCTCTTGCTAACATTTTGCATCAAATTTTTTGTGCCACTATCCTCACCAAGCTACTCCATAAGCTTTATTTGACAGGTGTGAGTGAACAAGTCCGATACCAATTCCACTATTCTTTCATTTCACATTGAGTGAAACGGGATACATCCTCAACTTTGGGAAAAGGTAACTCGGTATTTTTTATCTCATTCCCTACTCACTTCTTCTCGAGTCTTGTGATGGATAGTCAAAGCACACCCCCTTCGTTCTACAACAACAACAACGAGTTCGATGCCACGAACAACTTGAACGCCAAGATGGATGCTCAAATGGAGGAGATCAAAGCCCTCATCAAGTCCTAAAAGAGATCTTCCTCATCTTCGAGAAGATGCTCTCGTGCACATGCTTTCGAGCTACCATCTCCGGCAAGATTACATCGGCATCGACACCATTAACAACAAGAACATGAAGGTCAAGAGCTCAATGCCAACAACCGCTCAACGACTTCACCATCTCCCTTGGCATCTTTGCTAAGAGACTTCAAGGCATCTTCGCCTACAGACATATGACATCTTCGCCAACAAGCACCTCATGACTACACTCAAGAGAAGCTCCTCAAGCTCAAGCACTACAAAAAGAATACACCTCCGTGATGATACGTGTTTGTCACAGTAGGTCACGTTTTTTGTCGTGCATGTACATCCATGAAAAATTTATGACAGAATCAAGATAGTCATACCTGTGCTGTCGTAGAAGTGTTCCATGACATTACCAAAATTATCATCACGGAAGTGTCCACTTCCATGACGATAAATCGCGCGTCACAGAAGTGCTTTCGTCAAGGGTGACCGACACGTGGCATCCACCGTAACGGAATGCCGTTAAGCTATCGGGTCCGGTTTTGGATCCATAACCCGTTAACAGCCCCGACCAATGGGGATTTTCCACATGTAAAATCATCATTGGCTGGAGGAAACACGTGTCGGCTCACCGTTGGGACAGATGTCATCCACTCATTGGACTCAAAGCGCCTATGATACGCCAACACGTGGCACGGACCAACAGAGGCCCATTCCTGTGAAAAGGCCGGCCCGTTTGACTTGGTCAAAAGGTGGCGGGCCAGCCCACGGCAAGCCTGTTAACGACCTGTTCGCATATAGCCCATTTACAGCCCACTATCCCAGGGCCCGTTTACGGCCTATCCGGATTAGGCCCAGCAGCGTCATCTGGGCCGTCCAATATAATTCCAGCCCGTTTTAACTTCCGGCCCATGACGTCTTTCAGCCCATATGAGGCCCTTAGTAACCCTCGGCCCCTTAACAGCCCGTGGTAAAACTGGCCCGTAATGAACAGTGTATCACTTTATACCCATTAACGGCCCATTATTTCGTTGGGCCGTTTCCAGCCCATGATATCTTTCGACCTTCTCAAGGCCCATTTATTCTTGGGCTCATTTCCAGCATTCGGTTACTTATGGCCCGTTATTGTCATTTTCTGCTTGTGGGCCAAATTCAGCCCGTGGTTACAGTCGGCCCGTTTGTGGCCCGTTAATACGTTGGGCCATTTTCATGTCGAAAAAAACCCGTTGGGCTGTTTTCATAGAGTTATCAAATATGGCCAATAAATGACCCGTTATTGTCCACGAATAGTACGGCCCATGATTGGCGAAATGATGATACGCCCCGTAGAAGGCCCATGGATCCTACGGCCCGTAAAAGGCCCATGGATTGTACGGCCCGTAGAAGGCCCATGTATCCTACGACCCGTATAGAAGGCCAATGGATCCTACGGCCCATAGAAGGCCCATGGATCATACGGCCCGCAGGAGGCCCATGGTTACAACAGTCCGTGTGTTGCCATGATTATTTTGGCCTAGTTTCCAAAAATAGGTTATTGTGGCCAATAGAAAAACACAGAAAAAGAACTGCAGTGACTACATGCAAACAACTAAACAAGACAATAAGGAAATAAATAAGCAAGCAATTAATGCTAGCCTATTACCGCTATTACACATATTACATCCACTGGGTATCAAAGTTCGCCACCAGTGCAAATATAGGGAACAAAGCAGCATATTACATACACTGGCTGTCAAAATTGGCCACCAGTGCAAATAAACGCGGCAGCAAAACAAGAGCATAACTGAAACAACTTCAGAAGAGCTCAAGAAACGTGGTATCCACCATGCTGGCAATAAGCTTAGCAAGCTTATTAGCTTTGTCCTGTTTGGCGCTAAAATCCTCCAACGCTTGCTGTTGCACCAGAAAGTATGCATCTGAATGCTCCAGGGACTTCCGCAGTCCTTCCGCTTCTTGTCGCAGCACAGCTGATCGATGTCTTTCAGCTTGTAGTTGAGACTCAAGAAACCGAACTGATTCAGACAATGAGTTTGAATAGCTTGTGCAAGCGGTACTGGCCAGTAACGCCAACACTAAACCAAGACAGGACTTTGGGGTTGTCTCACTGTCTTCGAGATAGTATTCCTTAGCTGTTTTATCAGCTTTGTTGGAGACCAACAAGGATGTGTCACTATCCTGAACCTTATCTGCATTACTTCCTTTACCATTGCTTAATAAGGCACTCTTCCCCAATATTCTGTCAGCATTCTAAAAGAAGAAACAAGCAGACACATAACAGTTTAGCATGTACTAGTATATATGAAACTCATTTCGGTGAACCAGTTCATTAGTAAGGTGGATAGGATTAAACTACCAAGTCTTCTATTGCCAAGTACTAGTACATAATAAAAGCATCAAACAAACATATATCTATGTCCTATGGTCACTGCATTGTCTTGCCAAATCAAAATAGAGACACGGTTCAAACCATATCAATTCAAGACAAAGCAGAAGTGAAAGAATACAAAGCGTGGGAAACTACACGGCACAACAAGATTTCAGATGGGTACCACGGGTCTACATGTACAACAACACTATTGGCTCTGTTGTGATGCTAGCAATGTGCATGATATGAGAAGTCAACTGTATACACAATTGAAATTGAAATCAACAGAGCTATTGATAAGAGCAAGCCTGTTAAAGAAACATGCGTGAACATACCTGTTGTGCCATTGAAGTTTCGATTGGATCCTTCAATTTAAAAATAAGTTTGTATGAGTAAATACAGTGATACAAGAGCAAAGCAGTATGCACGATAGCAATCATAGTTAAAAAAAGGTGCGCCTAAGCGAGTGCTTAAGCGCGCCTAGGCTCTAGGCATTGGCGAAACGCATTGCGCATAACTACGCTTAATCTGTGCATAACTACGCATAAGCATGCGCTTTGGTCAGTAAAGCGCAAGGCGGTGGCAAAACGCACAATTAACGCCTAGCGCTTTTTTGAACTATGATAGCAATGGAATCTTAAATTAGAACAGTTGTTCTTCAGGTTTAGGCACTTGTTCTACATGAACAGAGTACAGTAAGACGCAAGAATATAGTACTTAAAAATAGAAAATGAGCTCATAGACCTTACCACATTCTTGGTTCGGGACCAGTACAGAACAAGGCGTTCCCAGTCATCGTCCAGTAAATGTGTCTCAGGAGAACGTAAGGGAATTTGATGAGTTTCTTTGCCGATGAAGTACGTTTTCTTCAGGTAGTTCCGATACTGCCACCAAGGATTCTTGAAGATAGCAGAGGTATTAGCACAGGTTACCTCATCCTGAGTTTCCAAATCGGTCCTTCTCTATAGAGAAAAATGGGGAAAATTGCTGTATTATAACCATCATGGAGGTAGGATGTATGGGACAAAGCAAAGTAATTGCCATGAATAACATTACTTACACATAACTCCTGGACAAACACCTGCAACTGGCATTTTCCTTCATCTTTAGTATAATATTTCCAAGATGGGAAGATACGCACATACGATTTAACAACATCAAATGCGATAGATGCTAAACTACGACTAGCTGGTTGTGCTTCCTCCACAGGAATAGGCGTACTAACTGGTGGAGTTGGGGTTCGCCATGGTAGTACTGGCCCTTTGGGCGCTGGAGCTGCCTTACTAACTGCTCTTGTTTGGGAGCTCTGTGGTGGAGATGGTGCTGTGTCAACAGGAACTGGGTTACTATCTGCTGGGGTTGGGGTTAGATTGGGTGAAGCTGGTTCTCTGTCCATCGCAGTAGGGGTACAATCTGCGAGAGTTTGGGTTATGTGTGGTAGGGCTGGTTCTCGTGCATGTACAACCGGGGTGCTATCTCCACCAAGAGGTAGCACTGTTTTATTTGAAGACCGTGTTTTTAGTCCGCTAGATGCTGGCATCACCCGCTCCAATTCAAATGGCTGATAAACAGGAAACATAGTTGAATGTACAGACATTGTATGAGACACAGATGCAATAGATAGTGTGGAAAAAAGAGGGCATGAAATAGTTGACATGTATATTGTTTAACTAAAACGGATAGCATGACATAATTTCACATATATGATGTCTATCTAAACTGGATAGCATAGCATAACATAATTCAAAGATATGATGAATAACTAAACAGGATCGCATGACATAATTCACCTAGATGTTATCTAAGTAATCAGGATCACATCATTTAATTCACATATGTGATTTATATGGTAAACAAAGGGCATTAGATATGATGTCTGAACTAAGAACATGGTGTTGAATATTTTGTATATGATGTCTAATCTATGCAATGCAAGACACCATATGCATGATATGAGCAGTATAACCGTGCCAAGTTAGAGCATACACCTCGGTGGGGGAATAGGACTGGTCATCTGTCTCTGGATCCATGTCTGAGGAGCTATCGGGACCCAACAAGAGATCTGCTTCGACAGGTAGCACTGTCTATGCTGAAGGCCTTGTTTTCACTCCAGATTTTTCAATCTCCCACCCAAATGGCTGATTCACAGGAAGAGTAGTTTAATGTATAAACATTGTCGACAAATGGAAATGTAATGAAGAAAAGGATGGGCAAGATATCATTCAAATATATGATGCCTGGTTAAACAGGATGGCATTGCACATTTCACGTATATTATGGCTGGCTAAAAGACATGAGATTGCACAATTCCCATATATGATATAGAAACTAAACAGGTGGCATTACATAACATGTCTAAACTAAGCAGATGACATATATGATGTCAAAAGTAGGCACTGCAAGGCAACATATGCATGATATGACTAACATCATCATGCCAAGGTAGAGCAAACACCTTGGGGGTAAATAGGAGTGGTCGGCGGCGTCTGAATCCGCCTCAGAACAGATATCTTCCTCTGGATTACAATCTGGAGAGGGGTGGGGAGGGTTTGCCATTGAAACCACCATGGAGCGATGTCTGCATGACATTGTATTGCCGCGCAAAACTCTTCTCTTTTTCTCCACATGTTCAGCATGACTGTGTACAATATCTGACATGCATACGAAAAAAATATGGTGAGATTATGTAAGGAGAGCATGCAGAAATTTAGAGTGATGGTAACAACCAGTGGATGGATCCAAAAATAATGATAGCAGGCTGATGATTGCTTTAATTTAATAAAGACAGATGATGATTGCTTTACTATTTGTTTCCCACCCAAGATGAACAACATAGGCATACCCTAGGTGAACCAGATATTAGATAGAGATACTATTCATTGCTTCCTCGATATGTGCCCCACAACTAATTTAGAACTCAAGTTTGAACATTAATTTGGACCTGACTTGGAGTCCAAGAGGTGAACAGGACGATAAAGTAGCAGGTAATTTTAAGCAATGCATAACATAAGCAGAAACAAAAGAGTGCGACCTCTCTTGTGGACCCGTGTACTCCTCAGGTTCATCTGCTGAGTCGATGATGGTGATGTCGTTGCGGTGGGTGCCGCCGGTAGGGAAGGAGATCTGAGGCAGCGAAAGACGGCCAGGAGTCGTGATGTCTGGTTTGGTGCATGTTTCTGTCGATGGAGCAGCTCAGTTGACGTGGACGACGTCGCGGCAGGAGCAGGACAAACCACACAAAGTTCCCTTCGACACCTACCTGTAACTGAAGTAATTCTGTAAGGGCTCATTTGGCTTGCATGATTCTAAAAACGCAGGGATAGGAAAAACACCGGAATAGGATAGGAATGCACATGGTAAATAGAGCATTTGTAAACACATGATTTCTATCAACTTGAGTGTTTGGTTTACAGGAATTGGAAGAGCAGAGGAATGCAAAGAAACATGGCCAAAATAAAGTGAAACCATATGAAAGTGTGTACAGTTAGAATGTTATTCTGCCACTAATGCACTTGGTCTTGTTTTCATCCATAGGATTTTGAAAAGTAGGTCCAGGTGGATGTTTTGCTTCATTCCTTTCAACAAAATGCATGAATAATTGAATAGTATAGTGCCATTGGAAAATTCCCTATTGCTATGTTTTTCCGTCGAACCAAAATAGCCCTAATGGATCGACATGAATGTATAGTAATAAGTAATGCAACAAGTGTACAACCTCTTTGCCATAGCCGTGTCGACCTCGGCATCATTGGGTTGGTCGCTGAAGCAGTTGAGGCAGAGGTGGCTGTCGGAGGTGTGGAGGAAGATCTGAGGAATCTGTAGACGGCGTCCATGGCACTGCTCTGTTGTGATGGATCGTTCTGTCATTGGAGCAGCCCCGGTGAGCCGTAAGACGTCAAGGCTGAAGCAGCACAAGACATACATCGTCAGTCTCAAGTGGGATTCTAATAGCATCTCCAATAGATGATGTAAAATAGATGTAAAATTTACATCACCAAAAACCACCAGACTACAACAGATGAGGTAAAAACTGTTGACTCTGAACTTAACTGTCGAAACTGAAATTTACTGTGGAATCTGAATGTTACTGTCGAAAATGAACGCAATGGTAGCAGAGAGGCACTTGACATGTAGTTTAGGGAGGGCCTGCAGTTCATCTTCAACCTGCACTCCCCTGAGCCGCCAGCCACCACCGGCCGAACTGTCGGCCCCAGCGCCGCCCCGAAACAACTCCCCACCGCCGGTCCGC
>NC_057808.1:218140721-218143491 GCF_018294505.1 Triticum aestivum
AAGGTCGATTCAGTCGATCGACTAAAGTGTAGCTAAATCGGAGCAGGGCAGCAACACGAGCGAGGGGGAGAGCAGCAGCAGCGCGAGCGTGCGAGCGAGAGCCGGAGCAGCAGCAGTTGGGCGAGCGAGCGAGAGCCGGAGCAGCAGCAGCTGGGCGAGCGAGCGATCGAGTGAGAGCCGGAGCAGCAGCAGCAGAGCGAGCAAGAGCCGGAGCAGCAGCAGCAGATCCGGCTGGTATGGACGCCGCCGCGAAGGGGCCTCGCACTGGGGATGGAGCAGCAGATCCGGCTGGTATGGACGCCGTCGCCGAAGGGGCCTCGCACTGGGGTGGAGATGTCGCCCGCGGCGCCGGCTTCAAGGTAGCCGCTCCATGGGGGTGCGGGATGGAGCACCGTCAGCGCCGTGAGGTCGAGCTAAGGAGAATGTGCAATGCGATGAGCGTACAACCTCTTTGGTGGCGCCGAGTTGGCCTCGGCTTCGTCCGAGGAGTCGGTGAGGATGCTGCGGTTCTGGTGGAGCAGGTTAAGGCGGCGCTGTGGGTATGGAGCAGCCGCGATAGACGAGGCGATCGTCGGAGCAGCTCCTTGGAGGTGGAGGACGGGGCGGCTGAACCGACGAGACGAAGAGATGGACGACGGATCCTCATCCGGGGAGGTGGACGAGGGACGTCGAGCTGTTGCGGTGGACGACGTTGTCGGGGAAGAGGCTCCGGCTGGGCAGCGGTGAGGTGGTGGACGGAGGAGGGTGGGGTTTCGTGGCTGGAGCGGAGAGGTTATGGCGGCCTGGGATTTCGAATGGCAAAAAGGAGGTGAACCATGACTTAGGGACACGCTTGTCCAAAATATAGGGTGTGTTACAAAAGTACCCCCCACCGATTTGAACTAGCGGCCCTTTCGGCTCAGGGTTAGAAGGGGGATTTCGTGTGTCGGGATTTGGCAGCTGGAGGGAGTTTTCGCGCGCGTTGTAATTTCGGGATAGCAAGGTGCGGGTTGTGAAGGCGCCAGTTTTGGGAGCACAATATCTGAATTTTCGGGATATAACAAGGCGCGGGTTGAATTTTAGGGACAAGCCTAACGTGTAATATTGTACTTGTACGTACCAAATCAATTCGCACTTCCCTCAACCAAAAAGAAAACAAAAAAAAATAAAACTATTCACACCGCACAAAGAGAGAGTCTTGCCCCATTTTACTATAAAAATGCTATTTAAAGCTACTCATACCAACAATTTAGTGCAATTAAATGTTATTCGGTAGTATGAATCCATGTTATGTCCAATTAAATTTTTTCGCTTGTTGTATAATGCATGTAACCTACTCATACCAACATTTTAGTGCATTCCAAATGTCTATACTACCGCTGCAATTCGAACTGAATTTGAACTCGTTTCTCTATTTCAATATCAATCTACAATCATGATTGTTGCCAACTTCAACCATCATTCGTGTATTACCTTAATAACACACCACATGATTACTATAGAGATAGATATGAACTATGTGTACTACATGAACTCGAATTCTATTTTTTGAATACACTTGATGTTGATTCCAAATAATAGTACATTTGATGTACTAACTATATATTCATAATCTAAACCATGTTCCATACGTGTACACCGTGTTTATCACACATAGTATAGTGCTCCGCCCCCTACATTATGACAAGTATTTAGACCTGAGCTGCAAAAGCCACACATTAGCCCAAATTATGATCAATGTTCTATATGTTATACGTAGTACTAGCAAGATGCCCATGCGTTCCACAGAACATCAACATGATCAAGGGGAGGCCTAATTTGCAAATATGGAGAGGGGTGTGGGTATCTTTTTTCAAAATTGCCATAGTTTCCTTCCTATCCGTCAGATATAAATCGGACGGCCTATATTGCAGGATGGCACCATCATCAACAACTCCGTTTCTTTATAAGAGTAGAGATAAAATATATTATATGTAGTATAACATGCTCATAACCACACCATGTGTACCACCGTTATATATATTCACACATGCGTCGGTTTAAAACACTATGATAAATTCTTCAAATATCTGAATACGCTTTTTATACGGAAGTATGATCTCTATTCGTATTTTACACCCACACAGTCCTCTTATCTTTGTAGCTAGCTAGCGCTAACTTTATCTCGTGCATGCAGACGCCCGCATCCCTCTCACCCTCCCTCAGCATTCTCTAGCTCCATCGCGCAAATTCGTCTTTTCACTTTAGGTCGTTCACCCATGGTGTGTGTAGGCCCCCCAACTCCTTCTTTACGGCACACATCGATCGATATGCCTCTCTAGCCAGGTGTGCCTAGCACAAAACACAAGCTTCCCCTCTTCTCTTATCACCGTCCATGCCTCACTCCCACCACTATTTTCATTGATCTCATACTCGCACACTTCTCCCCCCTCGATATAGTATGACTCTCGCATCACCTCCTAGATGCATCCCTCTCTCTCTATCCTTCTCCCCGTGCCTCATTTGCTTCTAACACACACATGCATGTATACCGATCGATCTCCCAACATCTACCTAGGTCGACTTTAACTATTCCCCCCCCCATCGGTCGACGTACCTCACAAGTTATGTCTCTCCTTTGTCTGAAAAAGGACGATTGATCTTCCTATGTAGTTATGTCTGCTTACCACAGCCATATCCCCCCCCCCTCATCATTCGTGCATGCGTCCTGACCCGTCTCTCACACGCACATGCACAGACAGGCAGCCATCCCCTCTCTTATTGATATTGTGGGCGTGCCCTCCGGTTGTCT
>NC_057808.1:218143872-218279860 GCF_018294505.1 Triticum aestivum
CTGTAGGTAGGTATCCATGCCACAGAGACAAACTGCACCTGTCCCCTCTCACGTTCCAGTAGGCCAGCCACTCTATATCTTTGACGTGGGCACACACAAATTCGATGGCACTCTTTATCGACCGCGCGCGCACACACACACACATCATCCCTCTCTTCGATTCTATGGACACCTCAAGCCGATGATACCTCCACTCTCTTCTCGTGGATCGCCCCCTCTATATATATGATATATCCAGGACTCTATTTCACACACATTGCATATGTTACATTTTTATTGACCCCACCCCTCCCCCCAAAAAAAATCTCACGAACCCACACACTATATCTCTCTACGTTTGTATCTCTCTCACACAACCCCACGTAGGTGGTGTACGTATACAAGAAGAGAATAGGTGCACCATGCACGTACTCACGCTTCGTGCCCAGCCACACCCACGCGGGTACACGGTGGAGCTCATTTCTGTATGAAATGGCAGCCCACGTGCTAATTTGAACGCGTGTAGCGGTTGTTTACCTACGGAGGTCGTGTACCACGCGTGCACGAAACAAAGTTCGACTTGATGCGTTGGCGCGTTATATTTAAATAAAGTTATATCTCTCAATGGCACGTACACAGAATATAAAACGATTTTTATGGAGAAAAAGGTAGTCTGCTCCACTATATACAATGGAGCCTGCCTGGTTTGTCTCTCTTCAGAGTATCTCACACAAGGCTGCGGTGGCCTCTCTCTCTCTCTCTCTCACCGTTGGTCACTGATCCGGCCGCATCCCGTCCGCCGGCGGAAAGGGAGGACGTGCATCGTTTCTCCGTTCGACGGCGCCGAGGCAGCACGTCCCAATCTGTGGTACACTCCGTTCTCTGTGACCAAGCTCCGGCGTGGTAGGTCCTACGCCACTTGCTCGCTGCCGCAGTATGGGCAGATTCCACCCGCCGCCGCTCACCTAGTTACATCCTGACGACCTCCAGGTATCCCCTCCGGCCTTGCTCCACTGCCCGTCTTCCCACGTCGCTGCATGTGGATCTTCCATAGTTCTTTGCCCAAAACGTAGCTCGTCCGGCGTACTTTCCATATTGCAATCTTGTCCTCACATCATTTTAGACAAACACAACCGTGTTGTTATCTTCCCTTAGGACAAGGAATATGCTTCTTTTTTGTCGTCGCATGTGTCATCAACTGTTATTGGCTAGTAATTGTTTTCTTTCTACCTCTTTTTTGCAAACAGGGCTATCCATTTCCGCTCGTTGCTATTGCGACCTTTTGGTGAACTGCACAAATCACTTTTTTCTTAAGAGTGTTTTGTGCAGTTCTGCCAAAATGTCACACGGGCAACGTCTCTATATTTTATTGCGACTGCACAAAGGGAGATTGGTTTTGCTCTATCCTCCTCATCCAACTCCGAGCCTAATCTTCTCCAACTAGTTAGTCTTAAGAGAGACTGCAAAGGTGACCGGCTTCTATTTGTGTGTTTATTGTTTCATCAGCAGTCCTCTATTATCGTAATCACACTTAATATCTTTGGAACAGGGACGCTCAGCTCTATTTTAGTGGAACTGCACAAAATGATCGGAATGTTGCATGCTCCAGACAGCTATTTTTTCCCAACATGCCTTGTTGATTTAGACAGAGCTGGGGGGACGTTGCTGCCAATGAAAGCATGGATCAATTTTAATTTAACACCTTCTCACAACTTTGTCTTCAGTTGTGATGTAAATATTAGCTCTGATTAGCAAGGAAGTTAGTTTTTTATTGTTTCCGAAAGAGCATCGATGGCAAGACACACGAAACAAAAGCTGAAAGCTCACACCATTGTACAATTTCATGTCGCTGGAAAATTATTTGTATAGTACGTCAATTATGTAAACAAATGCTGGAAGCTTGATAGCATTGCCAGAAGCCTCTTCGGCATCCGGGTCCATGTGCCATGCACAAAATTATACTCCTTCGTTCCTAAATATTTGTCTTTTTACAAATTTCAAATGGGCATATTTTAGAGTGTAGATTCACTCATTTTGCTTCGTATGTGTACTCCCTCCGTTCCTAAATATTTGTCTTTCTAGAGATTTCAACAAGTGACTACATACGGAGCAAAATGAGTGAATCTACACTCTAAAATATGTCTATATACATCCGTATGTAGTAGTCCATTTGAATCTCTAAAAAGACAAATATTTGAGTAGTCACTCGTTGAAATCTCTAGAAAGACAAATACTCTGGAGTATATTTAAGAACCGAGGGGGTAGTGCACAGCCGCATGGGAGACTCAGACCAGTTGTTGCGCCGCATTAATAGTGAGTAATGAGCAGTCAAATCATAAGCCCCACCTTTCCCACTGTAAGTTGCTCGGAAGAAGCAACCATCAATACGCTCTTCTTTGAATCCGCTCATACTACTCCATCCGTCACTGTTTATAGAGCACGCTTCAGAAAAAGAGAAAATCTCTGGGACCAAGGCGACTAGCGATCGGCCTCAAAAATAGCATTGGTAGTTATAGCAGGGCGTCTATTACTAGAGGAAATAATGCGTACACACATGCATGCAGTGCTTCCACCCCGGGTAGACACATGCATGCACTTACTCCACTCCGTAGTACTACATCGAGAGAAAATTGCGGTTACCACGCCCTAATTAATTGAGCATTAAACCAAACGCGTCTAAAGTCTCTCTGGTGGTGGAAATGCATTGAGAGAAATGCATCATAATGAAGCGCGCCCTGTAAACTGTGACGGAGGGAGGAGTAGTATGAAGGTGCAAAACCAAGTACGCGTATGGCCAGTCGGTCAACGCACCTCCTCTTGGCATATCACTGACATGTGGGACCGGAGTGTGAGCAAACCGATCTCAATTGACGGCAAAATGGCCAACCCGCCGTTCCTTGAGAGAGACGAGGAGCGAGAACACACAGACGGGCTCGCACGGAGGCCAAGATATATTCGAGCATGGTTGATCGATATCATCATTACATGTTGGGCTGCCGTTTTCCGCCCTTCTCCGGAATAAATGTGTACTTTATCAGAGATTAAGAAAAATAAGAGTACAGAGGCTCCACCATGCGGTTCTAGTAGTAGTACTACTCGTACTACTAAACCTTGCGCTTGGCTCTTCGCCTCTTCGTGAAGTCGAACAATGATGGTACTCCGCATGTTCGGTACTATAGTGTATGCCTCTGGCAATCTGACACCGAATGAACTGATGCATGTCCACCGCCTGGGCGAGGGTACGTTGCATTAGTCAAAAGGCGTAAGCGAGCTTCACCTTGTCCTGCAAGCTTCTCCTCGTTCTGCGAGTTGACGGGACACACCAACAAGTAGTGCTAGTCCATACTCCCTCCTTTCCGGTTAATATGGCTTAATCTTTTTTGCGGGTAAATGAGAGAGCTTTATTCATATATAAGCATTCTTAGGACGATCAGCCAAGACACTGGTCACTAGGAAGCGAGGTACCCCGCAAAAAAGAAGTAGGAAGCGAGGTGTTTCATCAAGCCAGCTCTCGGCCACATTCAAAGTGCAGCAAGCACGGTTCGCACAAAGATGCGCCGCAAGGTTTGCTGACCTGTTTACATGCTGAATAACAAAAAAGAGGAAATATTACCGAGCGCTCCTATTTGTAACAGGATATGAGCCAGAATTAAGCGAGAATTGTGGCGAGTGTTCCATGCAATCAACTTCCATTATCACATGCGAGAACCCTCGAAGAGAACCAAATGTGTTGAAGATTGCTTTATCACATTTTAAAAATATAATAAGAGTGCAGACGCTCCTCCATCCGGTTCCTAGTACTACCTCTATAGACTATAGTAGTAGTACTAGTACTAGTAAACTTTGCGCTTGGCTGTTCGCCTCTTCGGGAAGTGCAACAATAATAGTACTACTAGTATAGTGTATGCTTCTGGCAATCTGACACCGAATTAACTGTTGCACGTCCACCGCCTGAGCGAAGGACAGCTTGCATTAGTCAAAAGTTTCTCCTTGTCCTGCGAGCCACCGCGCGCAAGCTTCTCCCGTCCTGCAAGCTTCTCCTCGTTCGGCAAGTTGACGGGACACAACAAAGTAATGCTAGTCCATACTGCCTCCTCTCCGGTTAATATGGCTTAATTTCAAACGAGATAAATACACTGTCTGTCACTGTATATTTGTAAAAATACGGTCAGTGGACTTCATAATACGCTCATTGCGCTCAATATATACATTTTTCGGTGTTTATACGGTCACTAGCTCACCCTGGCTGAGTATGTGTGTGCATGCACGTGTAGGTTGAGCACTTGAGCGTGACCGTGTGTGTTCCGTCGTGTGCTCGGACATGCATGCATTAGGGCGTCGCGCGCGTTTTTGCGTCCATGTGTACGTGTGACTGTTGCATACACGTAGGGGGAGTACGTGTAGGGGCCACTAAAGGAGCAGTCAAATCACACAGTAAGTTAGTCGGAAGAAGCAACCATCATTTCACTCTTCAATGACACGTACGCAATATAAAATGGTTGATATGGAGAGAAAAAGAAAACCACTATATATACACTAGCAGGAGCCTAAGCTACAAGCCTGCTTGCTTGGGTTGCTCTCTTCACAAGCATAGAACGACGGTGGCCACACCGCTGGTCACATATCCGGCCTGATCCCGCAGCTGGGGGAAGGGAACAATGTTCTGCGTAGACGCGGTCGACATCGGCGAGGGAGAAAATCCACAGTCGGTGCGTCCCAATCGGGGGTCACCGCGGTATGGGCCGATGCCGCGTCCCAACCGCCCTTCTAGCTACAGCCCGACGTCCCAGGTAGTCCATCTTCCTTTTGGAGCCGGCTTGCTCCACTGCCGCAGCTCCCCACGTAGCTCCATCTCCATGTCGATCTTTCTCTACTTCTACCGGCTTCTACTTGTGATGAGTTTATGTCTCATGAACTAGTGCCAGTACTATTATTCTAATCACACTTCTTCAATATCTTTGCCATCAGGGATGCTCAGCTCGATTTTAGTGGAACTGCACAAAAGCATCGTATGATATTGTTGGTCTGAAAAGGAATGAAAATGGAGTGGAAAGTTTCCGTTTTTCCGGAGAAAAAATGGAAACGAGAGAAACCAACGTTTCGTTTCGTTGGATGCACCATCGAGCAAAACCAACGTTTAAATCACGTCTGTCGCGTTCGTGTCTCACCCTCCTCCATGGCTCGACCCCACATGGTCGCTCGGCATGCCACTCACCGCAAACCGAGTATACGATAACTTTCCCGCCTGCTTGTCGATGGATCGCGCCATGGAGTACTAGTACTACTGAAGAGATTGACGAGTTGGGGAGGACAGCTAGCTGTAGCACGGACTCCCAAGAACTTTTTACATGCATGTTGTGGCCGGCTATTGCGACCTTTGAACGCGGAGCAGTCGCGTGCACCAGGAAGCGGCGCGGGCGACGCTCTCTCGGCCGGCGCGCCGCTTCAATGCCGGCGCCAGTGAGAGGTCGCGTCCGCTCTGGCCGGGCATGAATGCGGCACTGACCATTTCGGGCGGGAAGCACGCGCAGGTGATGAAGAGGGTTCGGGTTGGTCTGGAGCGGCCGTGGCAGCGGTCCGGACGCCCGCAAACAAGAGATGATGTATGTTAATATTGTCGCATATATAATTAACAACGTAAATAATGTGCCAGTTGGACAAATATGATTGGAGATGGAGATGGAAATGGAATTTTACGTAAACACGGATATGCATGTCTATGTCTATGTGTGTGTGCACGACGACTCTCGCGACCTAGAAGCGGGGGCGTGTTTTTGATCGAGTTTTCTTTCTTGGTACGTTAAAAAATTGTCCGCCAGTTTTCGTTTCTTTTTTCCGGGAACGCGCGTATTCTATTTAAAACCACTGCTATGGAGAGATTGTTTTACTCCATTATAGCCTCTTGTTTGATAGAGTTTCTCGCGTCTCGCTCTCTCACCCTCTCCATATCAAAACAAGATGACAGTGTCCACACTATCTCTCTCCTCACCGGTGGTCACAGATCCGGCCGAATCCCGTCCGCTGCGGGAGGTGAGGAGGTGCAGCGTTGACGTTGTCGCCGTCGGCGATGGAGGAAGCCGATGCGCACCGTCCTCTCGGAGCCGGCGCTGGCGCGGACGAAGGTCCTCCGCGCCCTTGTTCGCTGCCGTCGTGTGGGCAGATCCCGCCCGCCCGCCTAAGCGACATCTCGCCCACCTGAGGTATAACTTCTTGTACTGGTCCAGCTCCCCAGGTCGCTGCATGCGGGTTTTCTTCTATGCGACTACTCCCCAGCTCCCCATGTATAGTAGCTAGGGTTCGTCGGCTGGTCCAACATCACCTACTATTATAGAGGAAATGCCACTCGAAAAGTTGTCCTGATTTATGCCTCGGTGGAGGTATACATTTTGTTTCGACAAAAAGTACATGGTGGTTGTGCGGTCATTGTCCATATGCTCCTATTGCTGCTGCTAATCTAATACTATCACTGGTTAAATGAAGAAATGCTTTTTTTCTCGGGTATCCTGGTTTAGTTCCCATCAAGATAATCATGATGCTTCTGTTTGTTGGTGTACTTTTCATAATTCTTATTGACAATTGAGATGTCGTTGTTAATCTTGTAAAACAAAGTAACAACACTATATCCCTTTTTTATATTTTTGGAAACAGTGATGCGTATCTCCATACCCGGGCATGTCTTCCTCAATTTTAGTGGAACTGCACAAAATTGGATGGCCATTGTTGTTCCGCCTCACTGTCCTCTGCCACGTGGTTCTTCCTTCCTCGAGCTTGACTACTGAGAAGAAACAGACCACAGTGAGGATTTGTCGAACTTCATAGGTGCCTCACCCAAACTTGATGCCAAATGGATGATGCATCACCACGATGACCTATCGATGCTCATGGTTGCGCCTCATGGTTGCGTCGGCTGGTGAAGCTGATCGATTTTCAATGAAAAACAAGCTGTCTTCCATCAGTGCTCTTTGCTTGTTACCCACAAAGATGATATCCTTCGTCAGTTCACCTTGGTTGCGTTGGAGACGCAGTCGTCTTTCACGTTGGTGCAATTTTATCACACAATTGGCTATGAACCAAATGTTTCCTCGAAGAAGGATCGACGTTGGTACTAAGAGCATAAGTTTTGTATTGATTTCTAAGCCTTCTCACAACTTTGTCTCCAGCTCCCCTGTAATTTTATTTGTCCAGCTATTAACTTTGATTAAAAAAATGGTGTGGACTAAAAACCCGGATGGACGTAGTAGCCCTCCATTTTTATTTACTCCGCATATTAGATTTGACTGAAGTCAAACTTTGTAAAGTTTGACCAAGTTTAGGCCGAACACAACAAACCATAATTATTAGAGAGGGCAAACTGTACATACTCTCAAACCTTTCCGATAATTGAAATTAAAATTCTTTATTTGTACACACTCTCACACGTTTCCGATAATTTGGCGCATGTGTGGTTGTTCACTTAAGGGAGGGTAGTGTACCGCACGTGAAGGACAGGAAGTGCGACCAGGACGCGTGGATCATTAGTTCATCGGAAGTACTCCCTCTGTTCCTAAATATTTGTCTTTCAAGTGGTTTGCAATGGACTACCACATACAGATGTATATAGACATATTTTACAATGTAGATTCACTCATCTTGCTCCGTATGTAGTCATTTGTTGAAACCTCTAGAAAGACAAATATTTAGGAACAGAGGGAGTAGTAGTTTTCTTCACTGGTACGTTAAATAAAGAGTTTCGTTTCGTACTTACACAATTTAAAATGATTGTTATGGAGAGAATAAGAAAACCACTCCACTATATATTAGTCGTATACACGAGTACTATATGGATGTAGCTTCATTGACTTTAGTGCACCTTCCTTTGGGTTTATGACAGGTGGGCCCAAAATGTGGCTGGCCCACCTGTCATACAGCCAAAAGCAGGTGCAGTTAAGGCACCGGAGCTCAGTCTGTACTACAGTATATATATAAGTTGGAGCCTCGGCGCTTGTTCGCTAGGGTTTGCACTCTCCACACTCTCGCCGCACTACATATATATATATATACACGCTGGAGGCTCAGCGTTCCTTTGCTAGGGTTTGCTATATTCACTGTCTCTCACCCTCTTCACCAGATCTAAACAAGACTGCATTGTGGCCTCTGTCTCTCTCACCCCCCTCACAGACAGCTGGCGAAGGAGGCGTTCGGATCCCGTCGCACTGGGAAGGGGAGGAGGTGCAGCGTTCACTCTATCGCCTTCGGTGAGGGAGGCAATCCACTGCCGGCTGCGCTTTTCTCTTTCACCCAGCGCCTGTGCGGGAGGGCCACCGACCCCTTCTTCCTCGCTGCCGTACGTAGTGTGGGCAGATCGGACCTCCCGCCGCACGCCTTGCCACATCCCGACGACCCTAAGGTATAAGTTTCTTTGAAACCGTCATTGGTCTAGCTGCATGCTGATCTTTTTCGATTCTGTAGTCGAATCTAGGTCTTGGTTCGAAGAGGAAAGAAGGGTGCGGTGGGGTGGAGCATGAATCTAGGATGTGGTTCAATGAGGAAAGGAGGGAGGGAAAGTAGTATAGACTAGCTATCCAGCCGCTTTGTTGGTCGAAAAGGGAAAAAGGGGGTAACCCAGTACACACATCTGTAAGGAACCCAACTCTTTGTTGAAAAGGGAAAGAAACTGGGGGTCGGGTAGTTTGTGCAGGACTAGATTTGCTGCCCTCACATCGGAAAAAGTTTCAAAGAGAACAAATATGGGACCAACGCAGATATGCTGCTTGGCTACATACTCTGCATCACCCATTTATACGTGTGGACGCACATGGTGCTGGCATGTCCCATGTCCCATCCACATGATCGTGCAGTGTGTTTTGAGATGTTGTGCTACTTGTATTGGTACTGTTTTAAATAAATGTTGAATTGAAGCTATTGTATTTTAAGCAATGCCACTCTCAGAATTAACTACTGAACTATTTTAAGAGAATTTCTCTGTTAATATGAATCAATGCAACCGTTTTAGAAATGCTACTGTCCTATACTTTGTTTTCCATCAAGATAAGGTAGATGCTTCTTTTTGTGGCCGCATGTTTCATCCTCCTTTATTGGCAGTAATTGTTTCCTTTTTGCCTCTGTTAAATCAGGGATATCTATTCAACTTGTTGCTATAGCAAACTTAAATGTCTCACCGGCGACTTTACTTGATTTCAGAGTAACTGCACAAAACGAGATTGGATTTCCTATTCGTGTTGGCAGATTCGTACGTGATCTTGTGTGCGTCATGACAGGTTGGTACTTGCCTTCATCCACATGATCGTGCAGTGTGTTTTGAGATGTTGTGCTACTTGTATTGGTACTGTTTTAAATAAATGTTGAATTGAAGCTATTGTATTGCTGTCTTTTCCCATTAAGTAGTGAACAAAAATGGGACCAACCCAGACATTATGCTTGTTGCTTTGTTACAAAAAACTCTGCATCACCCCCTTTATAAGTAGATGGAAGCACATGTTGTTGTTGCGCCCACTCTCCCCTGGAACTTTTTATGCTTTTTGTTAATCTAATGCCGCTGGTAAAATTAAGCAATGCCACTCTCAGAATTAACTACTGAATCTTATTTCGAAACTGCAACACTTGTTAGGGATTGGCGGGATTACCATTTTTGTGGCCGCATGTTTCATCCTCCTTTATTGGCCAGTTATTGATTCCTTTTTTGCCTCTGTTAAAACAGGGATATCTATTCAACTTGTTGCTATTGCGACATTTTGCTTCGCTTAATTTTGGTGGAACTGCACAAAATGAGACTGGATTTCCATATATGTGTTGAGATCTCTTTTAGATCCACCTCAGGCGTTGTTTCAAATCTTGGTCTTGAAAGGTCAGTACCTACTTTCCTCGGAATTAACTACTGAATCTTAGTTCAAAACTGCAACACTTGTTAGGGATCGACGGGAGTACCATTTCTGTTAGGGATCGGTCGGAGTACATGTTTAAGAAATGTATTGTTCAGATAATGTCTCTGTTATTATATATCAGTTACAGTGTTTTACAAATGGTACTATCCTGCTTTGTAGTTCTTTCTACATGTTTAACCAAGGTATTGTTAAGATAATGTCTCTGTTAAAATGAATCAGTCGCATTGTTTTAGGAATGATACTTTTCTGCTTTGTCGTTCTTTATACATGTTGAAACAAGGCATTGTTAAGATAATGTCTCAGTTAATATGAATGAATCACACTGATTGAGAATTGCTACTCTCTTGCTTTGTTTCCCATTAAGATAAGGTAGATCAGTAGATGTTTTTGTTCTGGGAGTACAAGTCATCAACTGTTATTTCTCAGTAAATGTTTCCCTTATACCTTTTGTTGCTTACAGGGATATCAAAATTAAAGCTTGGTTTTATTCTGACTTTGATTTTAGTTGAACTGCACAAAAGGAGCCAATGTGTCTAAGGCAAACTGCTGCATTAGTGGGTCCAGTTGGTCTTACACTTTGCAGAAAGAAGCAGTCACTGTTTGCGCTACATTGCACAAGGAATGATCGAGAAGCTTTACAGAGTATTAGTAGACGCTGGTGACATGACTAGTCTGCAGAGATGGCTGCTTTACTTGTGGTTCGGAGGAACACTGGGCAAACAAGTGCCCAAACAAGTACCAAGAAGCCAGGACAGGACTCCAAGTCTGTCAATGTCACTCTAAGCAACAATGATGGGGCATCTGGGTATGGTAATTGTTTACCATACTTTCAGTTTGTTAGTCCACCGATTGGTGGGTTGACACTGGGGCCAATATTCATGTGTGTGCTGATGTGTCTTTGTTTTCTGGCAGCATATAAATACGAAATCCACAGGGATGCTCAGCTTGATTTTAGTGGAACTGCACAAAATGTTCAGATGGTTCGTGTCCTCCATAATAATACTTCATCATGCACAATACATCGAATGGTTCTCTAATCATTCGTCGTCACCTTGAGCCACCGGACTATCAGATGACAAACTGATGACAAACCCTGCCCGATTCCACAATCATAGGCATTACATATTTTGAATGGGAAAAGCTTGTCAAAGTTGACATTAGTTTAATATATTGGAATTGGAAAACCTTGTCAATTTTTGCTGATTGATGTTAGCCAGAAGACATGCATTTGATATTTTTGAGTGGGACGCCCTTTGCTATGAGCAACGTCGATCTTTTTTCCTATTCCTGTCTTCAGTTCAGAAGTAAATATTTACTCTGGTGAGATGCATAGTCACATGAATGTTGACTTATGTAAGATATTTTAAGAGTTTGTTCTGAATATTGTCTATGTAATGCCAGGCCTTGTGTTTGATTGCAAAGTTGAGCTTGGAATGTTGTGGCATGCGGCATCACGAGTTGTTCACCGTGCCTCCTGGGAATAATGCTTCGTATTGTTTTGCATGTCGATCTAATGCCAGTGATTTTCTTGTTAGGAAGATCATCCTCTTCTGTTGTTTCCGTGCTTAAGAATCATCTTATGTTTCATTCATAGCCTATACGACAAGTCGGGTAGGTTAGACGTGAAACCATATGATCTTCCGACCAACTCATCATCTTAGGCCGTGATTGGATCGTTGTTTTCCAACCAAAACCGCTTGTAAAACTGACGCTTGTAAATAAAAGCAGATGGTCTCGGGCGAAGCGCTTGGTTGGTCGATTTCGACTAGTAAAGTATACACCGGTCTCTCAAATTACATGTGTAACCCGCCGGTTTTACTTACAGACCTCGGGCCCTCGGTTTATTACGCCTGTGTTTTACGCGTTGTTTTCGATGATGAGTAAATTACACTTGTATCTTAATACAGTTGTGAAATAAACCAGAGCTCCCAAGCGCGGCCTTACCGTTTCATGCCGTCTCAGTCTCTCGAAGGTGCTCATAGGTATCCGATGATCCTGGCTTCCTGAATGAGCAGCGGGCGCTGTATCAGACCATCCGTAGGGCCCGCGAGGCCCTCTCCATCTCCTTCGAGTTGTTGCGCTCGCCGTGGCGCCGAGCATTGTTAACATGGTTAATGAACATGAGGATTCAGGAGATGACTTTATTTTGACTGGTTGACAGTAGGGACCCACTAGGGCCATAGCCGTATGTACGCAAGTGCCTCCTTATTATGTACAACTATATTTTTTTGCTTCCTCCTGGTTTCCTGACATCACGGTCCCACACCATTGTCAACCTATGTAGTCAATAAACGAGAGAATTGCATAAGGTGCGGCCGACAGCTGGGACCAAGCAGCTCGAGCAGTATTTGTGTTTTTGAGGTGTGAGCACTGCAGAGTTTTTCTTGGCGATGTTTTCGTTGTTGTTTAGAGGAGAGCAGGGTATTAACTGGGCGCGCTGTGGCCCGTCTAGCCCAGGACAGATATCCAGTCCAGATATTAATTTTTTTCAAGATGAAAATGGCTAGCCCAGCTATACGTTTTTTGAGGAATACCCAGGGAAGGTCAACTTGTTATTCTCTGCCCCGCTGGGCTGCAAATCTTTCCTAGGAGGGATGCATTAGGCTTAACAGGAAAATGGGATTTAAAAATAATAAATGGGATGTAATTATAAAAACTGGGCAGTAACTATAAAAAATGCACCAAGCACGAAATTAGTTTATAAAATATTATTTATGGATTTTGAAAATCTTAATTTTTAATTGTTGCACGCGCAATGTTTCGTTAGATTTTTACTTAATACAAATTTATATTTAATCTGACTAGAAATTTCGGGATAAAAATATTTCGGATCCCATCAAAATGTGGGAAATTTTATTGAATTCTGTCTTGAACGGTTGGTTGAAATTATTAATCGCTGTCCTAGCTAGAAAATGGGCTATACTTTTATCAAACTGTAAATGGGTTGTAGTAAATTCCATTAGAATTCAAAAATGGGTTGTACATTCTTACAAATCGCAAATGGGCTATAAAGTTCTCTCCCACACACTTGTGGGCCTACTAAGTTGACGCGTCCCCTAAAAAAAGAAGTTGACGCGTATGCAAGGCTTTGTCAACTTATTATAGTCAACACACGGTTCTAGCAGCAGTGGCCGTTGGATGTCCATCCAACGGATGCTGTGCTTCTTCTTCGATCTTGGATATTCTAGCTTCACCCGCCCAAAAAATGATTCCCCCCCCCCCCCGACATCTGGGGCGCACCGTTTCGGAAGCTGACCTGTGGGCCTACTAAGTTGACGCGTACCAAGGGCTTTGTCAACTTAGTCAATATGAACGATTCTAGCTGCAGTGACCGTACGATGTCCATCCAACGGCCGTAGTGCTTCTTCAAGCTCCGGTCTTCTTGCTCCAGCCGCCCAAAGCAGCACCGGTCGTGTCGCGTGCTCCTGCCTCCCGTGGCCGGCTGTGATGCCGCGGAGGCCTCACCGCCCCCTACTACTCCCACTGCTGGCCAGGCCATCCCTCTACTCACCCACACCCCCTGTTATTCCGCGGCGACGACAGCCTCACACCGCAGCCGAACCAGTGAACCCTCGTACTCCTCTCCGCACGGGCTTCCAATGCCGCGTCTTCCCCGGCTCCGCGTCGTCCCCTTCCTAGGCCTCGCCGTCGTCCACCGCCCTGGTGCTCTCGGCGCGGCGTGGTCAACGTGGTCAAGGAACAGCTTCCATCGGACGTGGACTGTACGTGGAGAGGCTGACAGCTGGGTCCACGACGGCAGCAAGGAAGTGCCTCCTTATTAGGCGGAAAATAATGATTCCTCCACCTGACAGCAGGGACCCACCGGACGGGCCACCGTATTTTGCAAAAAAAACATTTGCCCCCTGACTGTTGGGACCCACCGGACGGGCCACCGTATTGCGCGAAAAAAACGTTCCCCCCGCTGTCAGCTCGGACCCACCGGAAGTGCCTCCTTATTACGCACAAAAAAATGAATACTCCCCCTGCTGGTTGGGACCCACCTTGGTGGGAGGCTGACTTGTGGGCCTACTAAGTTGACGGGGACGGAGTGCTTTGTCAACTTAGTCAATATGAACGATTCTAGCTCCAGTGATCGTACGATGTCCATCCAACGGCCGTAGTGCTTCTTCAACCTCTGGTCTTCTTGCTCCAGCCGCCCAAAGCAGCGCCGGTCGTGCTGCATGCTCCTGCCTCCCGTGGCCGGCTGTGCTGCCGCGGAGGCCTCACCACCCCTACTATTCCCACCGCTGGCCAGGCCCTGCAGCGACGGCAGCCGAACCGGTGAACCCATGTACTCCTCTCCGCGCGGGCTTCCACTCTCGCGTCTTCACCGGCTCCGCGTTGTCCCCTTCCTAGGCCTCACCGTCGTCCACCGCCCTGGTCAACGTGGTCAAGGAACGGCGTCCATCGGACATGGACTGTACGTGGAGAGGCTGACAGCTGGGTCCACGGCCGCAGCAAGGAAGTGCCTCCTTATTACGCGCAAAATAATTATTCCTCCACCTGACAGCGGGGACCCACCGGACGGGCCACCGTGTTTCGTGAAAAAAACATTTCCCCCTGACTGCTGGGACCCACCAGCTACATCTGCGCACGCAAGGAAGTGCGTCCGGGCAAAAAAAACGATTCGCCCTCCTGACTGCTGGACCCACCAGCTACATCTTTGCAGGCAAGGAAGCGCCTGACAGTCGGGACCCACTTGGTCGAAGCGTACGTAGCGTTGTCATTCTGGTCGCGAACGTGTACGTACATACTGGTCGATGTAGAGGCACGCACGTGTCGTAGTAGAGGCACGCACGTAGCATGTACACGTACGTACAGCGGCCAGTGTGCAAGAAAGAAAATACGGCCACGTACGTACATACGGGCAGGGTCTTGAATGCCTACTCGCGCATACGTACGGCCAGGGCTCGTGTACATGGCTGGGTCGGAACGGAGAAACAACGTCGTCGTCGTGTTCATGGGGAGCCAACTGGCTGGGTCGGAACGGAATGCGTCGTCGTGTTAATCGGGAGGGCTTGGACGGAACAACAGATGGAAATGAGGCCTGGCGTACCGCAGAACGGAGGAAATAGCCTTGTGTTCGACCGGCCACGTTCGAAACGGGATCCTGTTCATCGGGAGGGGTCTGGCGTACCGCAAAACGGAGGAAACGGACCTCCTACGGTCGAAACGGGGGTCCTGTTGATCGGGAGGGGTGTGGCGTACTGCAAAACGGAGGAAACGGACTTGTGTTGGAGCGCTACGGTCGAAACGGGGGTCCTATTCATCGGGAGGGGTGTGGCGTACCGCAAAACGGGACTCCACGGGATACTGTTCATCTCCACCATCGACCCCCTCCAGCCTCCACGGGGTACTGTTCATCCACCGTGGACCTCCTCCAGCCTCCACCTGCGACTGTCCATCCACGGGCTCCTGTTCATCCAGCCTCCACCGCGCGCTACTCCACCAGCTACTGTTCAACCAGCCCTCTCCACGGGCTCCTGTTCAACCACCCCTCCACGGGCTACTGTTCATCCAGCCCTCCACCGTCTACTGTTCATCCTGCCCTCCACGGGGTGGTCTGTTCATCCAGCCCTCCATGGCGTCCTGTTCATCCAGCCCCAACCGGCTCGATCGATCGGGGTCCTGTTCATCTAGAGGCAACACCACGGGGTCCTGTTCATCCAAACCCCCCCAGCAACGCTCACTGTTCATCCAGAGGCAGCATCGATCGGCTTCAGTTAGCAGCAGTAGCGAAGGAATCGCTCGATCGGGTTTAGTTAACAGCCATCGATCGATCGCTCGGGTTCAGTAACGCGTAGCCTGCAGTGCAATCGCTCGGGTTCAATTAGAGCCCAACGCCTCGCTCGGGTTCAGTTAGAGCCCAATGCCTCGCACCCACGCGCGTGCGTGTATGAGAGAAACGCGCATCGCTCGGCCCCGACCACCCACCGTAACCGGGAACACCCTGATATTTTCCTCGCCCTCGCTTCTACCACGGTTTTTTCCGTCATGGACAGCCCAAAGAATGTCATGCAGCTGCGTCTCCGGCCCGCCCAGGACGAAAAGCCCATTTTCTGTCATGATTTTTTGTCATAGAAGTAGGACCCCACCACATCTATGATGATACCGGGTTTTGTCACAATTATCGTCATAGAAGTGTCATAAGTATGATAGAAAAAAAAATTGTTCGGCCCAAAATGTCACGGATGTGTCTTTTTTTGTAGTGAAGTCCGCGACTTCCACGAGCTACTATGACATCGACACCGACCACAAGATTCCTTTCTATGGGACTCTAGAACCCGAGGAGTATCTCGAGTGGGAGCGCTTGATGGATGACTACCTCAAGCTACATCAAGTTCCTCCCAAAGATCAAGTGAAGTGTGCCACAAGAAACTGCCACGACTACGTGTGGACATGGTGGCTGCACACACCTTCGGAGAGCTACGACATGAGTTGGCCCAAGACGAAGAAAGCTATGCGGCGACAGTTCTTGCCTCCAACCTACACGGAACAACTTCTATGCCAATTGGAGAACACCATACAAGGATCCAAGTCCATCGACGCGTACTTCAAGGAGATGAAGAAAGCCTTGCGATGAGCCGGCGTGTACGGCCTCATTTGGATGAAGTTCCACTTCATGATGGGATTGAGCAACGACATCTCCAAGACTATCTTCCTCGAGAACTACAAGTCCCTCGACGGCAACTACATTGGTGCTCTCAAGGCGGAACAAGAACTCATGAAGGCCAAGGCTTCTCCACCCCAAGCACACTTCTCGAAGACCAAGCTCCAAGACGGCGAGCATGAGGCTAGTACCACGACGATGTCCAAGCCCGACGAGCTCCAAGACGACGCTCCCAAGTTCGACTCCCCCGCCATCCCTCTTTGTGGCATTGATGATGCCGAGTCTATCTCGACTCTTTTTCAAGACGGTGCGGCAATGACTACGACTATGGAGCCACTCAAGGAACATGCTTTGGAGGCGAGCGACATGGTGACAAGCAAGGATGATGCTTCCATCTTAGGAGGCAAGAGTGATGATGTGCCATCTTCGGCCTTCATCCACGGCGACGGTGACGAGATGACCGAGCATGGGATTTTCCCTTCGGTCATGGAGGAGAGTGATGATGTGCCATCTTCGGCCTTCCTCCACGGCGATGATGACGAGATGGTTGAGCATGGGATTTTTCCTTTGACCACGGCGACATATGATGACTTGAGTGACTTGTGCCACCATATTGAGAGTGAGAGTGACTTCACCAGTAGCCCCATACATGACGAGTTGCCCCAATTCCCATGTGAGGAGAGCCACAACCCCCACCACTTGAGTGAGATGAGTGACTCCACCATATGTGACATTGAGTGCATCTACCTTGAGGGAGTGAGTGAGCCACCACATAGAGAGAGTGAGATAGTTGATAGGTCTCGTGAGGCCATTTGCATTTCTAACAACTTGACCTCTACCTCTATTGTGTCTTCTCATTTGGTGCTAGGTCCCATATATGAAGGCACGCCGATTCGCGATGACTATGTCCTTCCTTTGGACAAGACGATGGCCATGGTGGAATATGATGCACCCCCACATGGTTCCATCAAGATGGAGATGACCACCATTTGATCTTTCCCACCTCACCTACACCACTTGAGTGGAATGAACAAGGTAAAATAGGTGAAGGTAATGCTCTAGTCCCACTAGTGGACATTCTTGACATTGATTGCTTGCATGATGTTGATCCACTTATTACCATGCTTCATGCTAGTGAGACTTCCTTACGTGATGATTTATTGCCCATTTTTGATGAGTATGATGATTCTCATGTGGAGTCTATGAGTTGTGATGCCATGTTGAATAGGATTTCTTGCGATAATTCTCTCGGTCACATCATGTTTGACAATCCGCTTGACTTGTCATATGCTATGCATCAGATCAACCATATGTCATATTTGCAATCTCTTCGTAGTGACTATGCATATGCCATTAGAATAAACCCAATTTGCACATATGGCATAGATGACAAGCCCATGGTTTATCTCATATGCCATGCCATGACCACCTAGCTTCGGATATGCATTGTTTTGGATGTTGTCCATTTTCTCCATATGATGTTTCCGATATTGCTCATGAGGAGACCCCTATAGTTTCCTCATACATGTTAGGAGATTTTGATTCATCCCATCCCTTGCATGATCCCAATACTTGTATGCACAATATGCTCCCCGTGAATAAAAATGCTATTATTGTGCCACATACTTGCTCTATTTTGTGTCCCCATCGTGTCATACACAATAACTATTCTTTCATGATGGATGATGTTCTTATACCATGCGTCGAATTTCTTTGAGCGATGCTTATCTTGTGCTAACTCACACATGCACATACACATCATGATGGATGATGTATACATTTACCACACACACAATTTCTTTCGTTTGTGTATTTGTTGTGTAGGTACCCATGAATACTTGGAGAAACGATGACATGGGATTACATGGATTAGTTTTCCACACGCAAAGACTTCGCGCATTTCTTCTACATGGCCCTCACTTGGCTATGGGTTCTTGTCCATTATGTATTCTATGCCCATCTTGCCATGTTCACTTTGCATGATATAATCATTCCTATGCCTTTGCCATGCATTTGTGACCCATGCTTTGCTTTACACATGATGATCCATGTTTCTAGTACTTGTATGTGTATTTGCAAGCTTGGTGGAGATATCATTTGTTATTGCCATGTTCCATTTATGACCAATTCCTATGATGATACTATGATCTTGCCTTGTGTTTCGTGCTTGCGATATGTCATGTGCATTACCTATACCTACTATTTGCTCACATGACATGATTGCCATGATTTTCCCTAGTGTGTTGCATCTTCGCTCCACTAGTTTGCACAACATGATTTCTATGATTGACTTTGTTGCATCACCAATGATTCATACTTGCTCATTTCATGCGGTTGATGACAACCATTGCCATGGGTTGCACATGATTGTTATTGCTTCTTGTCATATATCTCCATGTGTTGCCTCTCTCATGCTAGATGATTTGCCATGTATTGAGTGCAACAATGATTTTAGTCTTGCTAATGAGATTGCCTCCATAGCATTCTCGCATATCTTTGGAGATTTTGACATATTTGTTGTGAAGCATGCTTGCCTTACTTCTTTGCATCATATACCTAGTGCCATGAATATCACCATTGTTGCATCATATTATGCATGCACTTGTACTTCTAATGGTTATGTGCAAGAGAAGACAACCATCATGATGGATGATGTGTTTATCTACCATGCGCATACGTTCTTTGTTTTGTTATGTGCATGTTTAGGATACTTGGACTTCGTGTCGACTTCCACTTCACATGAGTTGAAAATTCGAACTCTTGAGAGCGAGCCTCATACATTCTACCACGACTCGCTTCTACAATGCATTTGCTTGCGCTTCGGCATTGTGAAGGATGCACAAGGACACGCCTTCAAGGTGACATCTTTCTTGAGCATGGATATTACGGATCATACTACTTGTGTTGCTTGCACCATGACACTTCTTGGTCATCTTGGACTACTTGATTGTGCACATGTTAGAGATCTTGCTTCGACTTGCCATTTACACATTTCCATGCCTCATGATATATATGCCTTATGTGTTGCTTCCGACTTGTTGTGTTGTTGCTCCTATCATATGGTTGGTTGCACCAATGTCATTTCTTCACATATGCCATGTCCAATTGATTTCTACATGTTTGACTTGATTGCCTCACACATGATGAACACTTTATCTTTATATTGTGTTGAGTGCCACACAATTTTCACTACACCCTATGCACGTTATGCTTGGATTGTCTTGCACTTGACCCATATGTTTAGACACTTCATTTTCTTTGGTGTTGTGAATGGTTCATATGCACTCCATAGACCATTCATTGAGCGCTTTGTGCATGTTTGCTATGAGCTTGAGGTAGATGCTTGTTCTCTTGTCAAACATATTTGCATCACTACCTCACATTTGGATGTTTGTTTCCATGACGTCCTTGATTGTGCTCAATTCATATGCTTCCATGACATGTCACAATCCTTTGTCACACCATATTCTATGCTTGATGACGACACTTGTTGGGTGAATCACCTCTTGAATGATTGGTTTTGCACTAACACTAACCATATTTGTTTTTCCAAGTGTTTGTTGCCCTTGATCCTTTTGAAGGAACCACACGACGGTGCGACATTGGAGTGTGGCCCTTTCAAGCTTCAAGATGATGAGTACTTGATGAACGTCCTCTACAACACGGCGGCGCCATCTCTTTCCCAAGGTGATTTGGTTTTCGATCCGAGGTCGGATTTTTTCCAAGGGGGAGGGGATGATGCGGAGCATCCTACGGACATCACCATGTCAAGAGTTCATTCGACAAGTGACACGTGCGACATCTACTTCACATACATAAAGGTGAATCCTCTCCTTTACACATGCTCACTTGACCCCTTTGAGGATGGTATACTACTTGACCCTCCATCGTGCATGCATAGATATTGTCAGAGCTTCACGAATGTCGAGGAGGAGTGCAAGCGCCAAGGAACAACTACACCATCCGCGAGGGAAGCGTGGAAGAGAAGGAAGAAGAAGCATGGACAAGCTTCTGGAAAGCCCGGAACTTCCGGCCCCTGCCCGGAACTTCTGGCCTGCTCGGATCCTCCGGCCCCTGGAGTCTAGACCAGCCCCGAGCACTCCAACTCTCTGGATAGCCCAGAAACTGGCCGGAACTTCCGGAGCCCGAAACTTCCACTGGTGCGCGTCGGTCCTAAACAAACGGTTTTTAACCCCTTTCCGCGAAGACATTTCGAATCGTTGCCAAGTGAGTGTGTGCGATAGGGTGTCCTTCCCACACGACCCAGAAATCATCGGGGATAGGCCCTCCTGGGACCCAGGCTGGGGCCGTGTGCGATCGGGCGAGGCATCGAAACCCAATCATTTCCGTAGGTATGTACATCCCACACGGTAATCCGAGAAAATCATTTCCGTAGGTATGTACATCCCACACGGTAATCCGAGAAAATAATTTCCGTAGGTATGTACATCCCACACGGTGAATCCCATAAAAACATTTCCGTTTGTATGTATATCACACACAGTCAATCCAAGGAATACGTTTCCGTTCTTATGTACATCCCACATAGTCAATCCAGGGAAAACGTTTCCGTTCGGACGTACATCCCACATAGTTTTATGTGTAGGATCGTGTGTGAAAGGTGTAACTATCACACACGATCTTCCTTGGTTAACTGTTTGCTTTTATCAACTATATCACACACGATTTGATGAAGAAAACTGTGTGGCATTGGGCTATCCATCGCAAGCGCTTTTACTGCTAGAACCGTTTGCAAAGGTCCATGACACATTTAGCAGGTTTATTAGTTTACAATTAATAATTCCAGTATTACGCAAATTCACATTTCATATCGAACAGCTGTTTGCCAATTTCATATCAGGCACATAAATATATTATAACATCACAGTACGGTAGCTACATGAAAACAGCACAGTACAACATATAGCTAGTTCAACTTCATAAGAACAATATATTCATTTCCCTAATCGAGATCATCCAGGCTCGTCTTATCCACCTCTGCTTTCAGTTCAGTAAGAACCCGTTTTGCACGGGCCAACTGGGAAAGTGCCTCCTCCTTCGCCAACACCATCTTAGCAAAGTCTGATTTAAAAAATCTGAGCTCATTCTCCACCTTCAACTTTTTATCCCGCATCTTGAAATATGCTTCAGCGTTGACAAGACTTTCTCTAAGCCTACGTGTGTTCTCTTCCTCATACATGCTCCAGAGCTTCGTTAGGCACATCTTCAAAGACTGTGGCCACTCTTGATCAACCCACTCCAAGTAAGAACACTTCCGTTCATCCTATAATATTTAAAACTAGATCAGTAACAATTGTAGGGGAAATGGGTTTATAGCAACATAGAAAATCACCAATGCTTATTTTGAAAAACTGAAGAAACATGTTAATTATGACATATCTTCTCAAAAAGATCAATGTGCAAATGAAATAATTGGTACTGAGACAACAACCAAATTCTGGAACATCAGAAGCTATAATTAACTACAACGACGCTACAAGTTCTTACTCATGTACAATAAATAACAAATTGAACATTTTATGAGGAAGGTAAATATAACTGCAACAGCATAGCGACAGTGTTTGGATGACAGCAAATTGATACTAACAGGTGTGTACATGCACAAATTTAGTAACATAGAACTAATAGCACTAAGGCCGTCCACTATGTATGCCAAAACTGGGGTAAAGACAACTGTTGCTACATCTCGCACCGGTGCCCTGCACTGGCGAGCCGATGCAGCGGAAAAAAATCAGGGACCCGGACTCCGGAGCACGTAGTTGCTCCGTTGCCCAGTTCCTCCGTGCCATACAGATTTAGTATTTTACTGCTTGGCTGCTCGGATGTGTGGACCAAAGTTGGCTGCACAAACTGCTGAAGCGGTGCCAAATAATTTTCTAATGGCACCGCTGATGAGATGGCAACAATTTAAGATACTAGGTACAAACTGTGACACTGTCTTAGGATGCGTTTGGTTGAAGGTGTGGTATGAATGGGTTGGGACCGTGACAGTGTCTGAATCACATCTAACAAATGATTTGTAACAACGAAAGAGGGTCTAACCTTCTCTGCACATGCCAGAAACTTCCTCCCACTGTCCACAGAATCAAACGCAACTAGCTTCACGCATGGAGATTGATGGTGACAACAAGCAGATAGATCTTCAGCCACCCCGCTCCATTCGTTGCCACTGATGGTCTTAGGGAGCTACAAGAGGAAGAAACGACTCAAATCGACCTCCGGGTAAAAATCCTTCATTCCAAGTCATAGCCCGAGAGAGAGAAGAGAGGCATACCCGGGTGGTGAAGGAGTAGTCGCCGGAGGAGGAACCGCTGGAGATGTCTTTGAAGAAGACCATGGCGACCCCGGCGGTAGGATGCGAGACGGCGAGAGCGAGGAAGCAACTATAGCTTAGCAAGGAAGGAAGGAAGGAGGAACCAGGGGAATTGTGACTTGTGGTCGGGGAGAAAAGGGGGTGGGGAAGGGGGGAAGGGGGGCGGGGGGGCGGGGGTAGATATTTTGGCGGTAGGCTAACATTTGGGAAATGTGGAGGGAAACTTTGCACGCGGTGCCGCCGGACCATTCACTTTGAATGATGGTGTGCATCGCAAACGATTCTTCTGCTTTACGCGCATGGGATGAGTTTGATAATTCAAATTTTGGTCTCAAGGCATGGGCACATTCACTTTGAATGCGCGCGGTGCCGCCGGACCATTCACTTTGAACGATTGTGTGCATCGCGAACGATTCTTCTGCTTTACGCGCATGGGATGAGTTTGATAATTCAAATTTTGGTGGAAATTTCCCCAGGTACGTCATTGCATAATTTAACATCGCTTGCTAATTTGGGCACACAAAAGAGCGTACAGTAGACAGACCACACTTACTGAATCGAGCAATTTTAGTAATTACACAGAGCCAGTTGACCAAAACATTGCTCTAACAAAAGACCAGCATTAAAAACAAAGCCTAAGTACGCATAATTAAAAATCCGCCGCCACGCCGGCCTATGCATCGCCGGTGTGAGATGAGACGTCGATGACTTGTCTTGGCGACATGTCGCCATTGGTGGACTCCGCGTCCCCCCTGCTGAAGTCGACCGCGTCCTCGTCCTCATCCTCGGCGCCGCCCTCAAGGTTGTAGTACTCGTAGTAGTGGCTGCGCCAGAGCTCGCGTTGGTACTCCACCGCCGATTCCTCGACGGACAGACTCTTCTCTACCTCGACCTCGGCCACGCGCAACTCCTCCTCCCGGCGCTCCTCGATCTCCGTCGCCTCCTACATCTCCAGCTCCCGCTCGACGACCTCATGAGGAAGCAGGTGCTCCATGGCCACCGCCGCCTTTTCAGACGTGGGTTGCATGCTGGAGTCCGAGGTGGCCTGGAATATCTTGGCATGTGCATCCTTGATCTTGGCGTGGATGGCCTCGACCCGGGCCAGGACGACATCAGTGGCACGGACGGCAGCTCGAGCGCTCTCGGCGTTTGCAGCCGCCGTCGCAGCAGCAGCTGCAGCCATCTTGGCTGCTGCAGCTACCCTGTCGACTGCCGCAGACGCCCTCTCGGCAGAAGCGACCACGCTCAATGCGGATGCAGCGGCGCTCTTGGTGCAGGCGGCGGCACTCGGGGGGGGACGTGGCCATCGTACGGGCCTTCATGAAGCGTTTCCACGGCGTCATCTTTGCAAGAAGGGGTGCAGGAATGGGGATCGGAATTCGTGGATTCCGGGGTTGCCGGCACTAGAGCAGACGAGCCGACGAAGCTTAAGGAGGAAGACTTAAATAGACCCAGATATTTTCATCGCAAACGGTTCCTAGAAAACAACAGTGTGTGATGTTGTAGATATTTTTATTAGCTGTAAAAGACGAATTTGGAATAAAGTGCCAACGGACGGTGTTTTAAATGAACGAGAAATTTTGTAGTACTAATACAACTATCATGTCAAATTTTGAAAACTTTCAGGGGTCATTTGACCTTCTAAGACATTTAAGTGATTTTCTAGCCATTTAATGACTGTAATTGAAATTTGAATTACATGTACATGCAACAGCTAACCATAACGGTTTGAAAAGTCATATTTCGTGTACTTGTGTGCGATTTAATTCCATGTGCAATAAATTGGAAGGAATTTTGAAACATATTCGTCTAACGGCTATGACATAATTAAGCATGGAGTGACATGGAATTTTAATTCCAAAAAATAAAAAAAATCAGAAACACATGAAACCTTGGTTGATGTAATGTCATCCCACCAAGATGATGTGGTAAAAAATTGGCATGTTTGACCAAAGTTTGGACACACACCCCTCACAAACCGGAGCAACTCACTAGAAGGCTCGTGGTTCCGAGAGGGAACAATGCATGTTTGATGACGAACGGGAGATAGCTTCCTCTTACGGCCTTCAATTTTTTTTCTACGTCTAACGTGCACTACTACAACTGTAATGTGAAATTTTTGAAAATTCTAGGGGTCATTTGACCTTTTAAAGACATTTAAGTGATTTTCTAGCCATTTAATGACCGTAATTCAAATTTGAACTACATCTACATGCAACGCCTAACCAAAACGGTTTGAAAAATCATATTTGTGTACTTGTGTGCGAGTTAATTCCATGTGCAGTAAACTAGAAGGAATTTTCAAACATATTTGTATCACGACATGGACACATATGCATGAATACGTATGCATGGAGTGGCATGGCATTTTAATTCCAAAAAAATCAGAAACACATGAAACCTTGGTTGATGTAATGTCATGCCACCAAGATGATGTGGTAAAGAAATTGGCATGTTTGACAAAAGTTTGGACACACACCCCTCACAAACCGGAGCAACTCGCTAGAAGGTTCGTGGTTCCGAGAGGGAACAATGCATGTTTGATGACGAACGGGAGATAGCTTCCTCTTACGGCCTTCAAATTTTTTCTACGTCTAACGTGCACTACTACAACTGTAATGTGAAATTTTGGAAAATTCTAGGGGTCATTTGACCTTTTAAAGACATTTAAGTGATTTTCTAACCATTTAATGACCGTAATTCAAATTTGAACTACATCTACATGCAACGCCTAACCAAAACGGTTTGAAAAATCATATATGTGTACTTGTGTGCGAGTTAATTCCATGTGCAGTAAATTAGAAGGAATTTTCAAACATATTGGTCTCACGACATGGACACATGCATACGTATGCATGGAGTGACATGGCATTTTAATTCAAAAAATAGAAAAATGATCAGAAACACATGAAACCTTGGTTGATGTAATGTCATGCCACCAAGATGATGTGGTAAAGAAATTGGCATGTTTGACGAACGTTTGGACACACACCCCTCACAAACCGGAGCAACTCGCTAGAAGGTTCGTGGTTCCGAGAGGGAACAATGCATGTTTGATGACGAACGGGAGATAGCTTCCTCTTACGGCCTTCAAATTTTTTCCTACGTTTAACGTGCACTAATACAACTGTCATGTGAAAATTTGGTAAATTTCAGGGGTCATTTGACCTTTTAAAGACATTTAAGTGATTTTCTAACCATTTAATGACCGTAATTCAAATTTGAACTACATCTACATGCAACGCCTAACCATAACGGTTTGAAAAATCATATTTTTGTGTACTTGTGTGCGAGTTAATTCCATGTGCAGTAAATTAGAAGGAATTTTCAAACATATTGGTGTCAAGGCATGGGCACATGCATGGAGTGCATGCCATGGCATTTTAATTCCAAAAAATTAAAAAATGATCAGAAAAACATGAAACCTTGCTTGATTTAATGTCATGCCACCAAGATGATGTGGTAAAGAAATTGGCATGTTTGACGAAAGTTTGGACACACACCCCTCACAAACCGGAGCAACTCGCTAGAAGGTTCGTGGTTCCGAGAGGGAACAATGCATGTTTGATGACGAACGGGAGATAGCTTCCTCTTACGGCCTTCAAATTTTTTCTACGTCTAACGTGCACTACTACAACTGTAATGTGAAATTTTGGAAAATTCTAGGGGTCATTTGACCTTTTAAAGACATTTAAGTGATTTTCTAACCATTTAATGACCGTAATTCAAATTTGAACTACATCTACATGCAACGCCTAACCAAAACGGTTTGAAAAATCATATCTGTGTACTTGTGTGCGAGTTATTCCATGTGCAGTAAATTAGAAGGAATTTTCAAACATATTGGTCTCATGACATGGACACATGCATACGTATGCATGGAGTGACATGGCATTTTAATTCAAAAAATAGAAAAATGATCAGAAACACATGAAACCTTGGTTGATGTAATGTCATGCCACCAAGATGATGTGGTAAAGAAATTGGCATGTTTGACGAACGTTTGGACACACAGCCCCTCACAAACCGGAGCAACTCGCTAGAAGGTTCGTGGTTCTGAGAGGGAACAATGCATGTTTGATGACGAACGGGAGATAGCTTCCTCTTACGGCCTTCAAATTTTTTCCTACGTTTAACGTGCAACTATCATATGAAAATTTGGTAAATTTCAGGGGTCATTTGACCTTCTAAAGACATTTAAGTGATTTTCTAACCATTTAATGACCGTAATTCAAATTTGAAGTACATCTACATGCAACGCCTAACCAAAACGGTTTGAAAAATCATATTTTTGTGTACTTGTGTGCGATTAATTCCATGTGCAGTAAATTAGAAAGAAATTTTCAAACATATTGGTGTCAAGGCATGGGCACATGCATGGAGTGCATGCGATGGCATTTTAATTCCAAAAAATAAAAAAATGATCAGAAAAACATGAAACCTTGCTTTATTTAATGTCATGCCACCAAGATGATGTGGTAAAAAAATGGCCTGTTTGATAAAAGTTTGGACACACACCCCTCGCAAACCGGAGCAACTCACTAGAAGGTTCGTGGTTTCGAGAGGGAACAATGCATGTTTGCTGACGGACGGGAGATAGCTTCCTCTTACGGCCTTCAAATTGTTTCCTACATTTAACGTGCACTAATACAACTGTCATGTGAAAATTTGGAAATTTTCAGGGGTCATTTGACCTTTTAAAGACATTTAAGTGATTTTCTAACCATATAATGACCGTACTTCAAATTTGAACTGCATCTACATGCAACGCCTAACCAAAACGGTTTGAAAAATCATATTTTTGTGTACTTGTGTGCGAGTTAAAAAATCATCAGACGATCTAAATATCTAGTGTTCAAAAAAGAAAATGTAAAGATCTGGCAAGACAACTGGCCCCCACATGATTGGCACTCTATCTCGCGGCTCGAGGTTTGCTAGGTGATAGGCGGGGATCATTAATCAGACACGGTTCTGTATTGGAAACCGTCGGCTATTATGTTCACACAGGGATTTGCTACAGGAATTGTGTGTAATTCAAATTACAGTACTCGTAAATTCCGGCGACCCGCGTGCGTACTGTCCTCGTCGATCTAGATTCTGGCCGCCAATAAATACTACCTTGCTCATCTCGTCCCGCCTGCATTCTCATCTACATCCTCCCCTCGCTCGCCCTCTCTCTCTCTCTCAAATCTCTGCCATGGCACCGCCGGTCTGCCCACGCGCCGACGAGGAGTCGCCGCCCCCCCCCCCCGAGGACGCTCACTCGATTAGCAGCGACGAGGACCCCTACGCGCCGCCTGACGAGGTTGCACCGGACCCCCCAACTTTGGATTGGCTTTGGGGCCAGTACAATCTTTGTCTGTGGAAGTCGCTGCCGCCGGCTGAGAAAGCCAGGCAAGTGGCGTTCAAGAAGGAGATGGCATAGGAGGAAGCTAGGTACCAGGCGGCCTGTGAAGCCCGTGATGCCGCCTAGAAAAAGGAGGGAGCGTCGTCGTCCCGAGGAGGTGTACGAAGATGGGTACTTCGCGAGGAAGGTCATAGGCGCTGGGCGCCTCGTCGCTGTGTGGAGGTAGGCCGATAAGCTCCAGCGTGCCACCGACGAGGAGCTCCGGTGGGCGCCCAACGAAATGGCAAGATCGGCCGCGCGCATCCGCCAGCAAGAGGCAGATCGGTACGTCAAGCGCTGTGAGGCGGAGAAGTCGGAGTACTACCTCCGCACTGGGAAGACGCCGCGTACCAGGGAGCTGCTCGCGAGGGGCTGCCGGAATACTGGCCCCAGGAGGGATTATTAGTTTTAGTATTGTTCGTTTTCAATTTTATGCATTGTACCTAGTAGTTAAGTATCATCACGTATATGTGATGATATTATATATATATTCTGTGATTATCTAACGAACAATTAATATATATATATTATGAATTCCATTTTCTATCTGTTTTTGTATACTAATTTGAATCTAGCTGTTATCATCCACATATACAGAATGGAAAGCGTATATACATACATTGAAACAGAACATATAAGAATGGAAAACAGAGTACACACATTGAAACAGAGCAATAAACAGAGCAATACTATGATTGTTGTGAATACATAGCTATCCACGTCGAAACGACTTTTCAAAATAAAACGCGTCCATAAGACCATGACTAGCAGCCCTTGCCTAGGGTAGCTCTTGGCTCTGCCTGAACTCGTGCAGGCGTTCGTCCAAGCAGTCGACACGCTCGCGGTACATCTGGAGCGCGATCTCGAGCTCCAAGTTGGCTATTTCATCGGAGTTCACCAGCTCGAGGATGCGATGGCCATGTTCCTCTACTGCGCCCAGGTGGACACCTGGGCCAAGGAGGCGGTCGAGCCTACGGACCAGCGCGTTGGCATCCAGCGGGCCACGGACAAGGCGAACAGCGCGGCGGGCGTCCGGTGCAAGTACGGCATTGAGGGCCTCTGCCCACTCCTGGCGAGGAATGGGGGTACTGACGGGACGTGTACCCAGCCGCAACGTCGTGTTGACAGCAGGCAAGCGTCGATGGATCCGCTCTTGCTGTGTGGCGTGTCGCGCCTCTTGCTCTGCGGCGCTCCAACGGTCTCGCCGTGCGGCGAGCCGCAGCCTATCAGCGTGGACGCGCCTAGCTTGCTCTGCGGCGCGCCATCAATCATGTTGTGCGGCGAGCTGTAGCCTGTCGGCACTTGCTACCTCTTGAGCATGCGTTGGTTTTCCCTTAAAGAGGAAAGGGTGATGCAGCAAAGTAGCGTAAGTATTTCCCTCAGTTTTTTAGAACCAAGGTATCAATCCAGTAGGAGGTTACACACAAGTCGCCTCATACCTACACAAACAAATAAGAACCTTGCAACCAACGCGATAAAGGGGTTGTCAATCCCTTCACGGCCACTTGCAAAAGTGAGATCTGATAGAGATAATAAGATAAATATTTTTGGTATTTTTGTGATATAGATTGGAAAGTAAAGATTGCAAAATAAAAGACAGAAGAAATAATAAATTGATAGGAAAATAATATGATGGAAGATAGACCCGGGGGCCATAGGTTTCACTAGTGGCTTCTCTCAAGATAGCATGATCTACGGTGGGTGAACAAATTATCGAGCAATTGATAGAAAAATGCATAGTTATGAGAATATCTAGGCATGATCATGTATATAGGCATCACGTCCGCGACAAGTAGACCGAAACGATTCTGCATCTGCTACTATTACTCCACACATCGACCGCTATCCAGCATGCATCTAGACTATTAAGTTCATAAGAACAGAGTAACGCATTAGGCAAGATGACATGATGTAGAGGGATAATCTCAAGCAATATGATATAAACCCCATCTTTTTATCCTTGATGGCAACAATACAATACGTGCCTTGCTGCCCCTGCTATCACTAGGAAAGGACACCGCAAGATTGAACCCAAAGCTAAGCACTTCTCCCATTGCAAGAAAGATCAATCTAGTAGGCCAAACCAAACTGATAATTCGAAGAGACTTGCAAAGATATTTAAATCATACATATAAGAATTCAGAGAAAAACCAAATATTGTTCATAGATAATCTTGATCATAAACCCACAATTCATCGGATCTCGACAAACACATCGCAAAAAGAATTACATCGAATAGATCTCCAAGAAGATCGAGGAGAACTTTGTATTGAGATCCAAAGAGAGAGAAGAAGCCATCTAGCTAATAACTATGGACCCGAAGGTCTGTGGTAAACTACTCACACATCATCAGAGAGGCTATGGTGTTGATGTAGAAGCCCTCCGTGATCGATTCCCCCTCCGGCGGAGCGCCGCAAAAGGCCCCAAGATGGGATCTCACGGGTACAGAAGGTTGCGGCGGTGGAAATAGGGTTTCGTGGTGAAAGAAGTAGGTCAGTGGAGCCACAAGGGGTCCACGAGGGTGGGGGCGCGCCTACCCCCCTGGGCGCCTCCCTGCCTCGTGGCTTCCTCGTTGCTTCCTTGAGGTCCATTCCAAGTCTCCTGGATTGCGTTTGTTCCAAAAATAACTCTCCCGAAGGTTTCATTCCATTTGATATCCTTTTCTGCGAAACACTGAAATAGGCAAAAAAAACAGCAATTTGCACTGGGGCTACGGTTAATAGGTTAGTCCCAAAAATAATATAAAAGTGCATAGTAAAGTCCATTAAACATCCAAAACAGATAATATAATAGCATGAAACAATCAAAAATTATATATATGTTGGAGACGTATCAGCGCTGACATGCCTATCTTGATCTGCGGCGCTCAAGCGCCATGCGCCAAAGGTCTGCTCAACCCTGGCGGTGACGCGCATCACGGCGTTTTCCATCGCGTTGCCCGGGAGCGCCTCGGCCTCGACGGGCTGTGGCGCCTGCTCGTTTTCCTCGTCGACGAGGTTGATGGCAGAGGCGGCGCTTTGGTGGGTTGGCATGCTTGGAAAAGGTGGAAGTGCTACAGGATGCGCTTGTCGCCTCCGTGCATCGCGCTCCCCCTATGCGCAATATAGCAGGGTGGCGGGCAACAGGTGAGGAAATGGTGGGATACGGTGGCGTGTTTATAAAACGCCATCAATTAATGGAAACTTAGCATCGAGCTAGCACAAGAAGTAGATGATAATCAGATGAACACGGACCACACTAGGGAACCCGTCGGTGATGAATTCATCAATCCCAAACGGTTGAATACTAGCAAGCGTTTGCTCACAACACACACGGCCTATTCCATCACAAATAGGTCGGATGGATCAACTGTATGCCACGTATCGCACATTGTCAAAAAGTAATGTGGTAGACCTTCTTTAACATGTGTTAAAAAATAAAATAAAATAAAATAAAAAAAGGACCTCGAGGTTAAATTAGCTGAGGGAATGGGGCATTTCGGTCATTTGACTAAAATGACCCATCCCATCAGCTAATTTAACATCGACACAACTTCTCATCCAGTCACCCATCCGATGGCTGCTCCAGCCTGATCACACTTAACTTGATAGTTTTCTTACATGAGCTACTGATGGAACAGCTAGTCCTTGCTGATAGGAATGCCTCTTCACATCCTTATGGCGTATCGGATGACTGCCCGTCCCACAATGGCCAGTAGATATTGTGTATACAGAGCATATCACATACGTCTTATTAGAAGCAATCGTCTGTGTTATTATTGGTCTTCGCACACATTTCTGATTACAGACCTGTTTGCCGCGTATCACACACATCTTGTTATATTGAACCGTTTCTGTTCTCTTGCCTAATCACAAACAGTTCATCCGAGTAAACCGTATGCTGTATGTCGCACACACCTTGATCGGGCTGACCGTTTCTTTTGTGTTGCCTAATCACAAACAGTTCATCCGAGTGAACCGTATGCTGTACATCGCACACACCTTCATCTGGTTGCCCGTTTTTTTTTGTTCCTCCTCATCGCAAACAGTTAATTGAGCTGAACCATATGCCCTGCATCGCACACGCAACTAAAATCTAAACCGTGTTTGATGCATCCTCCATCGCAAACGTTTTGCACCTTTTTATGGTTATTGTACACCACCGTTTGCGATTATGGCATCGCACACAGTTTTGTCGAAGGGTCTCTCATCGTAGTGTCGCGTTAGCAGCATCCTGCAGTAGTGTTCCAGCCCTGCCCGGAACTTCCGGCCCTGCCTGTGCGCAGGCACTCAGACCGAAGCCCATGTACCCTTTCGCCTCTCACTTACCCCTTCATGGCTACCACTATATATACTCACCCCCTCCTCCATTCTAGGGTTAGCAAATATGATAGCTCATTTGTATGTGAGCTTTGCTCCTACCTTCTCCTCTTGAGAGGGAGAGACTACTCCATTGGAGGCCAAGACCTCCATCTAGGAGAAGATCCCGAGGGATATCAAGACCCCCATCGGGGAAGGATCTATCTAGATCATCAAGCCCCCATCTCCTTTGGATTTGGGATGAACTCTACCTTGTATCTTTCTCTTTGTTGTTCATGTACCTTGTGGATCTTGTGTGTTTGATTGTCTTGTGGATGTGTGATTGGACTTGTTCTTGAGTGTTTTTCCTCGTGTTCTTCGCGGGACCCTCTCCATTTCGTGAAAGATCGGCCCCTAGGGTTCCACCCTACATCAGATTGGGGTACAAACTTTCTTGTCTAGCCACGGCCACCCTGGAGTGCGTTGAGCGGGGGGGGCATAGCCATCTTCTTATCTTTGTCATCATCTTCGTCAAGAACGATGGGTCTTGCACAGTCACCTGCCGCCGGCGCCCTGGCCACCATCGGCACCGCGTCGTTGTCATGCTCCGACGACATGAACGTCTTAGTCCAGTACGCCATGGTGCGCTAGTCTTGAGGCGCCTTGTACTCCTTGTACTTGGTCCATCTTTCCCTCTGTACGGCGTTGCCGGAGTCTACCTGATTCATGGCCCGACGCAGGATGTCCATTGTCATTGCGCCCTTGGCTGGGTCATAGCGTCAGCCTCCTTGTGCATGTCTTCGATGCTGCTGAAGTTCGAGCAGGTGTTCTCGAACTTCTTGCGGTCATCGAGCAGCACCCGAGGAAGAAGGCCCTCCATCCAATGCCCCAGGGGAAAGGGTTTGGGTTGGAGTTCATGGCGAGGGAGAGGTGGTGAAATAGAGAGATGGAAGAGGAGATGTTGTGAAAAAGAGAGGGTTTGAGTGCGATGCTGGGTAAGTAGTGTGGGTAAATATAGGAGTGTTACAATCACACACAACACGGGCACATGCAGGTAGGACCCTTACAATCACGCAATACACACACAAAATCTGACACATTAGAAAAAGAAAAAGAAATTAAGTACGACGTAAAAGTAAATTTTAGGCGACTTACATATAGCAAAACTGTTTTTTTAGGGTAGCAAAACTGTTCTAGATTACGGCAAGAAACAGTGTCTACATTGTTAAGTAGAACTGCTAATCTAAGCTACTGCACCAGAAGGTAGGTTGTGCTCCAAGAATACTACAGTTGATTGAAATCCATGTCGAAGCAGAAATTGTCAACATCAGTGGTACTGGTGGTCACCAGCGTGCTCCAGCCTTGATAGTTGTCGGCTTGTCCGATACTCGCGGTGTTGGCTGCCGACGGTGCATGCCGGCGGGCCGCCGCTTGACCATTGCCGGAAGTATTGAGGGGCCGGCGATCGAAGGACCTTAGCGTCCCCGTGCTGATGTAGAGCCGGCACACGCTGAATTCGTTCCTCAGCTGAACAATAAAGATCAAAGTATTATGGCATGGAGAGCATCAAATCAGCGATTAAGTGGCCAGAGCTAGCTGGTATATGCACGTACCCTGAGAGGTGCCGTCGTCTGGTGTCCGGTCGTCGTGTCGTCGTCGGCGGCGACAGCCTTATATTCGTTCATCTTCCACGTGGTCTTGGCCCCCGTGGGCGCACGGCCCTGGTAGAAGACCATGGTCCTTTTCACCCCGATGACCTTGCTGTTACCGGCGGCGGCTGAGGAGGAAGAGGAGAAGACGCAGGACGGCGAGCCCGTGGCCTTCCAGTACCCGGACGGAGTGGTGCGCGCTGGCCGGCCGCCGCGCAGCTCCCTCTCAGCCCGGGGGCAGAAGAAGAACCACTGCTCAGCGTCTTGCACGCTCGCCTCCCCCGCCATCGCTGCGCGTGCACCAGATGTCGTATGGTCAGGCGAGTTCAGGCCACAAGAGCGTGCTGCATGCCTGGACTGACACGATGAACTTACAGCGAAGGTGGGAAGGGTGGTGGCTGTAGACGTCGACGACGGGGATGACGCGGTCGACGTGCGGCCTGGTGGTGCCGGCGAGGCGATGGCGGAGGTAGAAGCCCAGCAGCTCATCCTCCGTCGGGTAGAACCGAAACCCCGGCGTGGAGCCTAACAGATCGCCACCGGCGCCACCGCTGCTAGTCGTCGTCATCATCGCGAGTTTGATCAGCTGCAACGTAGCGACGTAAATATATACAGCAGAGGCCGGTCGAGAAGTTTGCGTGCAGCCGTACTGGTCGTGCATCTGTAAACGGTGCGGGAAATCCACGGCCGGGTTGACGCGGACCAGCTGGGAGTGAGAAATCAACCTAGTTAGTCCACTAAACCCATCACGTAGGCAACAGTGACACGTACGTGGCTGGCTCTCTAACTCTCACTGCACCTACGCATATGTACGTGGTACGTACGGTGGTCGTGGTCTTGTGTCCATACGTGTGGTTTGGTTTGTCTTACGTGCGTGCGTACACACTTACAGGGGCGAGTCTTTGACTCCTGCAAGTGATGTTTGAAATATTTATTAATTCGGTCGACTGGTTCATCACATTCTTTTCTAAGCGTAGTCCGGATCTCTACATCGACGCACGCACGCAATCATTTGTATTGTGAAGGTTTTTTTCGACCTATACAAAAGATAAATATAGAGTACTGAAGTGTTAGAACAAATGCAAATGACATGACACATTTATGTGTGACTAATTATATTTTTAGCTATCTGCAAAACCATCTATCAACATATTGTATTACTTGAGAAAGTCTGAAGTTTGAACTACCATCTCTAGTGGAGTGAATTACATAAAACCAGCCCACAATATTTTTTAACCAAAAACCACCACATTTGAAGTTTAATTTCAGGTTTGCTACGAAATTCTTTGGACCCAACAAAAATCTACCGGTTTTCTTACTAACTTTCTCAATAAATACTTATGACTGATTTGGAGCCAATTATTTCAATTTTTGACAGGAAAAGCCCGCTGGTCAAATCCACGTGGCACTAAAAGTCAAGACAAATGGTGTTGACCATTAACTTGGATGTGGGACCCGCTTTGACAGTGTTAATATTTCTTTATGATAGCCTTTTTCTTTGTGGCATTTCCTCGAGCACCTTATGTGCATGTGCAATACACTGGCTGAAACAGCAGGCCATGGCGCCAGGAGCTAGCCACCTTGGCCACCAACGAGCTGGATCCCGGCCGACGCCACCACCTCTCCATTCTCGCCGCTCTGGCGCTCTTTCGTCGTCGTACCCGCCACTGTAGTCGCGCCACGGTGGCCCCACCCTAGTGCCCAAGGACGCGCACAACCCGAAGAGTGCCTGGAGGTCCCGTGCGTGAGCGATGGCTGCCCCTGGCCCTAGGCGGGTGGCGTGAGCACGGGCGGCAGCAGCACGCGAAAGACGCACCGCACCACGCACGCACACCACACACACACACACACGCCAACTGTGCTTCACTAGGCTGGAGTCCACCAAGCTACTCCAGATCCTCCTCCGCTGCGTCAATGCCTTGCATATACCCAAAAGGCCACCACTCCTAGGCACACTTCAAGCGACGGGCCAGGAGAACTAAGAAACCATCAGTTCGACGGAGGAAGGACCAATAAACGACGCCTCCAAGGAGGGAAGCGGCGTCCACGGATGTAGTCGTCAACTTGATAAGGTCAAGCACGACATTTGCTGGCGCCCCACAAACCAACCGAGAGAGCATTACTGGCGACCGGCGACTACACCGACGCAACTTGACTAAAGAATACCTCCGGCAGCCTACCCGCATGACACCGATCCCAGCAACCCCCCAGTCCTGGGATGACCTTGCACACCGAGCAGACTGCCGTCTAAAAGAGGCCAAGGTCACAAAGAGATGCATTTCCGGTGATAAGAAGCCCCTAGAGGAACCTAGGTATCGAGACATCAGATGAACATCACCGAGGAAAACGTTATGCACATGAGGACGCTGCAACAGGGAGGATGTCGGATTGCCTAGGGACGATGGCCCGTGAGTAGCGCCTCCAAAGGAAAACAACGTCCGTAGACATCGTCGCCGCCAGCAATGGACAAGGCCTTGTGCAACTTTTGCTGAACCGTCATCCCTAGGCCCTATAGCTTGACCATAATGTCGAGGAAGAACTCCACAGCCCGAGAAGATCGCCGGTCCCTATGAAGACACCCCGGCCAAAGCTGGCCCCGGTCCTAGACCGACAACAGAACCACGAACGGACGAGCGGACGGCGGCTACCCTGACCCCTGTCCATAGCCGCCCGTCCGGCACCCGACCCCACACTACCGAGAATCGGGCAGCCGGACCTCGGGTAGCCCAACCCAGGTCGTGCCCACCTTAGGAAGTAGGTGGCGACCACGGCCTCGCTGCCCCCCCCCCCCCCAACACCTGGTCGGCGCACCCTGTTGGACCCCCAAGCTAGGCCGAAGTAGGCTCACCACAGCGAGTCCCACGGTTGAGGAGGGGCAGAGCACCAGCCCTCCTAGCCGCGGCTGCTCCCACCAGGCCATCCCCACCGAGCAGGACCCCCACCAGAACCACCAGCCACGCCGCCTGCCACCAATCGAGATCCAGATTTGGCTGACCCCGACCGAACCGCCGCCACCACCGCCTCCCAGCCCAGCAGCCACCGGATCCAGACGTCCCCGCTGCCAGGAGCCCCGCTGGACACCGCACCCCGCGCCGCCAAGCTACTGAACTGTGCTGCCACCACCACGAACGGGGAAGGGAAGAAGAGGCCCCGTCGGTGCCGCGTCGCACGGGCTTCGCACGGCGGACGCCCTCCGGCGGCGGCTAGGGGGAGGAGAGGAGCACCGGCGGCCAACCTAGGGCTCCAGTGACGCGCGCGGGGCGCGTCGCAGGAGTGGGGGGGTAAATGCTGAATGTCTTGCATATCGTCGCACCATCCTCTAAGGGCGTGTTTGGTTGCCTGCATTAGGCCCAAACAGGCCCGCGCGGGAAGAAAATGGCATGTTTGGTTATTTGTGTTCACTGTTTGGCCTGCATTGCACAATGTTTAAAGCACCTCTCAGCCAGGCCCTCTAAGGAACCCCTGAATCGGCAGTTTTTCCACATCCAGGGCCGCGTATTGCACGTGGGCGGCGGCGTCTGCACGTGAGGAGCCACACTCGAGAAGTCGTGTTGTTCCTCAAAGCACTGACAATAATTACCCTCACTTTACCTCACCGCTCTCTCTCTCCACTCTCCCACTCACACCAACGGTGACATTCAGCGTATCGGAGAACAACAAGGCGATTACTGACCTCCATCACTAGCATCAACAACATCACCCGCAGCACTTCGGCAATAGCGGTAAGCCCTATTTTCACCTCCTCGCTTACTATTTTGCATTCGATCTGCGTTTATATTCGGTCCGTGTAATCCATCCGCGTTCTAGGGGAATGGGGAACCAGGGTAAATAGCCATAGGATTGATCACAACTTCTTCATGAGTACTAAGTAGCGATGGATTTTATGGTTTTGATATGGATTGAGTACAAGGGGAATTGGGATTGGGGGTTAATCTTACACAGTAGCTTCAAGTCCTAGCCCCGACGACCCTGGAGGCGCTTGGAGCGGTGGGGGGCCTTGGCTTTGTTGCTATTGTCCTCCGTCTGGACCATAGCATGCACCGTCTCGTCATCCTCGCAGTCATCCAGATCGATCGGCAAAGTATGGTGGCCTGGCTCCGACGCCCTGACCACCACCTCCACCGCTTCTTCCTCCTCCGGCTCCAGAGCGATGACCTCTAGCGACACTAACGTCCTATTCCAGAAAGTTGTGGCACGCTGGTCTTGAGGAGCCCTGTACTCCTTGTACTTGGCCCACCTTGCCCTCTATCCAGCATCGCGGGAGTCGTCCTGATTCATGGCCCAGCGAAGGATGTGGACTAACATAGCGCCCTTCATTGGGTCAGGAATCACCATCTTCAACTCCTCTGCTATCGCATTCTTGACCACAGCGCCTGCCTCCCTGTGCATGTCTTCAATGCTGCTGAAGTTCGAGTGCACGTCCATGGTGTTCATCGAGCGAGCACCCGAGGAAGAAAACCCCCCATCCAATGCTCTGAGGGAAGGGATTGGGGTTGGAGTGGGATTTCATGCTCAGAGAGGGTTAACTAAGTGCGGTGGTAGGGAAGTACTGAGCATCGAGCTGGTTAAATATAGGGGCTTTGGACGATAGCTTTTAATGTTGATCAATAACTTTGTGTTGTTCATAACACAAAATTTTGTGATGTTCATCATGCAGATCGAGACGGAGAACAAGGGCAAGGAGGTGGTGTCGTCCGAGAACAAGGGCAAGGAGGTGGTGCCACCCATGGACAAGGGCAAGGAGGTGGTGTCGCCCTTGGAGGTGGTGCCGCACATGGTCGAGGAGGTGTCGCCCATGGACGAGGACGTGGTGCTGGAGGAACCCCCCAGCGGCAAGCGCGGGAACTATGGGTTCTACCATAAGGAGGCTGGGCCAACTCACTTCTGCAAGGTCTTCCTTGGCTCGAGTGCATACCAATGCCCCTAGACTTCATGAAGCATTTCTCGGTCGTGCCGAGGGGGTTCCAGCTGAAGATGAACATCGGCTGCTCATGGAGGGTCATTGTGAAGCTAATGAACGGTAGGGTCACCCTCGAACAGTGTTGGGCCACATTCGCCACCGCCCGTCAGATCAAAATCGGGTACATGGTGACCTTGAAGTTGCTGACTCCCGACACGCTCGAGGTCTACATTGGAGTGGTGACAAAGTGCGGGAGGCACGACAACACCTACTTCGCCGCGAACGTCTAGGAGAGCTCTAGTTTGGTAATTAGTTAAATGTCTTAGTAGTTTGGTTCAAAACTGGCTGGTTTAAGTGTCATACTACTGTCAAAACTTCTAGGTTTGGTTCAAAACTGCCTAGTGTGTTGGTAATCTCACCACCTCGACGAGGAGGTTACCAGACAATATGCGTTGCATGTAACCAAACGTCATGGCTTGTGTGTCCGCCTAAACAAGCGGGCAACCAAATAGCCTACCTTCCGTTTTGCCCAGGGTGGCTAGAGGGTATGCATGCAACGAAACAGCGTGCATATGTTGGTTTTTTTGCTCTTTTTCCTCGGCTAGGCTCAACTGGGTCAAGCATGCAATGCAAGAAAAGGTTGCTACGGTAACTAAACACGCCCTTAGTTGCGATGTGGTCGTGCGCGGGTCCCTCTCCGTCGCTGCCATAGTTGCATAGGTCCTCCCGATCGAGCAGCTGGTTGCTGCCCACGAAGACGATGCGGAACCCCATGGAGGCCAGCGGCAACCCGACCAGGAAGGTGTTGCTCAAGCGCGACCACTAATTCGCAGTCTACAGTGGCCAGCAGCAGAACCAAACGGCAGCCAGGTCCGCCGTGTGGCCCGTCAGAGTCCTTTGGCACAATTCAACCTCCAGGCGAACAGCCGAACGACAATCTCCGGCGTGGCTTTTAGTGGCATCACAATGTCAACCTGCTCCGACGTGGTGGTTGTCCTTTCCCTTCGGCGTGGGAGAGACGGTGGTGACAAATAAGAAACGGTTTTGACTATTTTGCCATGTCAGTACTTACAAGGGGACCCTTCCTGTCAGAAATTGGATTCATAAGTGTTTATTGAGAAAATTAGTAAGAAAACCAGTAGATTTATATAGCGCCCAAGTAATGTGGCGGTGAACTTGGAATTGAACTTAGAACTCGATGGTTTTTGTAATTCGCTCTGTCTAGTGGTTGCACACAGAGTTCATAGACTATTGCTTTTTCCGAAGAAGCCATAGGCTATCCAACCTTACATTACATATGGCTATGGTATATAGTCTTGTGAATAACTTGCAAGATATTGAAAACTCTAATTTAATTTTAAAATGATTATTACAATAATTTAAGCAGCCGAACATAAGTCCACGTGTGTAAAAGACTGGTGCTACTAGCTGGTTTTCTGATGATTCTGTAGCTGATTCTTTACAGGGTGTTTGATTAGTCTTAATTTGGACCTCAATCAGCGAACACTCACTAGGGAGAATGACAAAAAGCAAACTATTTGATAGCAATTTGTGTTGATTGAGGATGGTAAATTTAGTTAGCAAGCATGGTAAATCCGTCTTGATTCAGTTACCTACCATAATTTGTTGTGTTTGCTAAAAGAAATTATCATCCTCGTAACAATATAAATTGTCATAAAAAACATTTAATTTGTCATTTTGCGCCAGCGAACTCATCACAATAACATTATCGTAATTTTAGCTTTTGTGCTTACCTTGTAAGCTAAATAAGAACATATTTACACGATCTCGGCTTTGTCTTTTGGCTTATGACTAGATATTGTTATAGGATGGTATAACCCAGAGCCGATCAGACTAAACTAGGTTAATCTCCAGATGTCCGATCGGAAGCTTTTCTCCCCAAAAGAACTTCACTGAAACAAAAAAGGAAAAGGTTCAGTGTCTCGCAGACCCAGAATTCAGTAGCTGAATCGTCTGCGTTCGGTCCAGCACAAGACCCCGTCTCCTCAGACTACAGGGTGATTTAGGTTCGACGTCTCTTACTGAAATGCTAGCGACAGTAATAATAACAGGGATGTACAGTACTGGGTCGTCGCTCTCGCCGGAAGGACGCGGTTTCACAACTGAAAAGATCTGAGGTATTCATATGGATGGATGCACACGGCAAAGATTCCATGCGTCTTGACTTCAACGTCTTCCATGGACCCGTGCAGAGGGACCTCAGGCTCTGCAGCTGGTGAGCATTGGGAATTCTAGTGTAGTGTACTTTCTTTTTTCTTTTTGAGAATGTTCCAGTACTTCTCGTGCGGTTGATTTTTAAGGAGTGCTGACTGTTTTAAGTTTAAGTTGTCCCAGCAGTAAGAACATCTCCAATAGGTGCGCTAAAATAGTGCACCGAAAACTACTTTTAAAATTTGCAACATCAAAAGACAATTTTTAGGGGACCGGAAAATGCACATCTCCAACAGCTCCACCACAATTTTGTTCTCCAAACCCATGTCACATTAATCTAAAATATGAATTTGGCATTTTTGATAGATAGCAAGAAAATAATACTAATTGTACGAGCCAGCTAAACTAAACTGAACAAGACCTGCAGAAACCGAACTGTCGCGATTGATTAAACAGCACAACCTGTAAATGTTGCCTCTGAATCTGATCACACAAACAGACGACACGCAAGTATTCCAAGACGACGCGCAAGTATTCCAACACCGCGGTTCCGAACATGACGAGCTTGGAGCCATGCAAATCACTACATATTGGGGCTAGGTTCAGAACACATGTTCGCGGAACTAGTTTACCGAAAAAGGCTTTCGCCCCACTTTATAAATAAAGCAAACCACCACAGCCAAACGGTACAACATAAGTTCACCCACACACGCACACGCAGTCACACAAACATGTTGCAAATTGCGCTTTAATTCGGAACTCCAAATTTATTGCAAATTCACATCCTAGCTAGCGGAGGTAGGCAAAAGCATGCAAACAGTTCAGTTGCCAATATTGTGCCCGAATTCAGGTTGCAAATTCGAAACTCCAAATTCAGCCTCCAACCACATCAAAGATAGAACGTTTCACAGTATCACGAATTTCTAGCACAAACAACACATAAACAGATCGAGATGCATATCTATTGAGGCCAAAGACTAGAGATGCCAAATTTGTAGCTCAACTCCGACCCAACTTCAATTTTTGACTGGCGGGCTTCCATTGAGATACCAGCTTCAGAGGACACCGTGTGAAATCATCTTCTACCTTTTTGAGAAGCTACAGCCGATGGAAATTTCAGTATCAGATAGAGTGCAAAGGAGCCAATAGGAAATATTCATATGGAAAACATAAGGATTATAATCCTCCGACATTCCTAGGTAAGTCCTTCGAATCGAAGAACCTCCCCTTGCACCTCATATTGAGGTCTGGAAGCATCGTCATATAATAAGGGGGGACAGATTTACTCCGAGGAGCAAAGTTCCCACAGGAATTGCCAACAGAAAGATGTCGAAAAACGGATGCAGAGGGAGCATATTCCTTGGCAACTGAAGGAAGCAGCACGATGTTCCTGTGAACCATCTTTACAGGCAACGATACCGCACAAAGTTGAGAAAATCTTTCCAACATGTCACACCACGACCATCATAGCGCTGGACCACAAGAGAGCGTCAGAGCCCACATCACTACAAGTGTCCCAAAAAACCAGAAAAGAATCCAGGACAGACATGTAAACCACATGATCACACAAAGTAGATCTGGGCAAGCAACAATGCAAGACCACAGCATTTAGTAGTAATCCAGAATGGGGCCAATTTTCGGTTCGGTGTGCATTTATTATCAGATGTAATTCGGTCGATCAGGGATGCAAATTTGGAACCTTGAGCCTACCCTCCGGCCCTTCTTAGTTCAACTAAATGAACTAATTTTTCAGAATTTACATTACTTTCGAAATTTTAGTTCATTTGATTGAACTAAGGAGGGTCCAAGGGTACCCTAAAGGTTTCAAATTTGTATGCCTGCGGTCGATGCCGCATAACCACAATCAGATGAAACTCTCTGAAGGGAGAATGGATACAAAAGGGGAAACCAGTAGTATATGCAATTATTTTGCATCTACATATTAATACATAGACCAGAGCTGCAAGCAACCAATTAACGGACCGTGAAGCAACATTCTGACCAAAACTGCATGCAAACAACCCTTTGAGATTTTTCCCCTACACGGAAATCCCACTGTTCCAGATTGACAAAATAAAGTAAGTAGTTGGTGATCTATGAAATAGTCTGACTATAGCTAAATCAACAGCTGATCACCGAATCAATAAGATTTTTCAAATACGACCTAATCAATAAGATAATGGAGGTAATCATGGACTTGGCAGTAAGCATCATATATTGTTTACTCCGTAATAGAAATATGAGTTGCACTGATTCAAAAAATACATGAGCTGGACATCACATATGCTCATTAAATAAGTTATGGGCCTATGGTCATCAGCAGACAGTAGTACATAAAGGAGGATGCATAGCATATTCAGAGCAGTTGAGTTTCACAATGTGGAGACCACGGGAGCAAAAAGAACTCAATGGCCCAATTCTATGATGGAATCAAATAAAGGGACATCGGGTGGACCAAGTCTTGAAAAGGATAGCGATTAATGAATGATTAAGACATAATGATTGTTTCTTTGACCACGCACTGTGAAGGCAAAATATGTATAAGGTCACCATCAGTTCTACTCTATTACTAAAATGTACTCCCTCCGTCCCACAATATAAGAGCGTTTTTGACACTACGCTAGTGTCAGAAACGCTCTTATATTATGGAACGGAGGGAGTACTGTATGACCTAGCATTTGGAGAAATAACGCATATGGATGTGGGTTGCCTGCAGATAAACTAGTCCTCTGGTCTCCAAGTTCCAGAAGAGATGCAAAATCGAGATCATTCGACAAACAACATAACCTGTTTCAACAAGATTTGCATTTTTGGTGAGGCATCTGCGGAGCTGGTAAGTACAGCAGTATAGAATGACCTTGCAAACCAGATAAGTTATTTGTTTTAATCTGCAAAAACTGATAATTGAGCAGGAAGCGAAAATCCAATATCAGTAGCAAACTAGCAATGGGTAGTCATGTCCTTGGATTAAACTCCTTCTAGTGACAATTCACTACAAATTAATCAATTATTTGTTGATGGTACCACTTTTTATTAACAACAAAAATCAACAAAACATATTGCACTAGACTAGTAATAGCTCTGAGCTGAGGGTAACCTCGTCAGTTCTCTCAAAAGCTTCATTAAATAGCAATTTTTTGAAGTGACCAGGCAAAAACATCTTTATTCCACAGGATAAGATAGCAATGAGCTAGACTATTTGAATAGCTGTATCTTGATGGATATAATCCAAGCACCTTGTGTCCTTGTGTTGTGAGTTATTGCTGAATTTGAATGAGGAACATTTCACTAGTAACATTGGCAGTGCAGTGGTGGTCCTTGTACCTGAGGAATGCAAATAATTCCATGACAACACTAAGGTGTTTTGTAGTAGTTTCCAGAATCACAGTAAAAAAGCACTATTGCAACAGGAAGTAAACTAAGAGGAAAGCCCAGCAAATACAAGTGTAAAGCATTTCCATGGAATGGGAACTTATGCTCCCATGTTAATAATTTCTTAGTGAACATCAAATTGTTCAGATATCAACAAAACATTTTGACCTAACCGTTATTTATCTCTAATCTCCACAAGAACAGGACCATTGTTTGAAAAACAACACTTGATTCCAGTGCTAAGTTTCTCCGTGAGAGTGAATTTACATGAAAAAAATAGAAACAGAAACAAAATACTCCCTCCATCTGGAATTAGTTGTCGCTCAAACGGATGTATCACTTTGAGCGACAAGTAACTCCGGACGGAGGAAGTACCAACTACTCCCTCCGTTCCCAAATATAAGTCTTTTTAGATATTTCAACAAGTGACTACATACGGAGCAAAATGAGTGAATCTGCACTCTAAAATATGTCTACATACATCCGTATGTTGTAGTCCGTTTGAAATGTCTAAAAAGACTTATATTTAGGAACGGAGGGAGTAATTATTACCACCATTTGTTGTAACCCATAACCAGCACAAATGTTGTAACAGCAATAAAAATTCCACGACATAGAACTACAACGTAACCAGTACTAGCATGCTGATAACATTATATCGCTGAATTTTCTCCACCATTAGCTAGAAACGGAAACATGCTATGATCCAAATTTATCAACAAGTTATTGACGAGAATAGACCAAGCACAAGCCTGTGAGCAGATAGCCAATTCAACAATCCTCTGGCGTCCAAAATGCAACCACCAAAGAATTTCATTTTGCATCTTCAACCTGATTCTCTGCATCAAGCACTGTAGAAGATAGGAGCCCAACATAATTCGTCAGGAACAGCATTTCGCATAGAAGCCAGGCACTAATTTCGCATAGATTTTCACTTCATTGTTAAACACAGCAGACGAACTGATTGAACAAAATATAATGGCCAAAAATTCCATATATATAATGTGATGGAATGGAACAGCACTGTTATTGTCGTGTTATAATCCTCGGTCACTCATCTCACCTCACCACTTTACTTTTCATCCCCTTCCCATCGGGGAATGAAATCAAAACTGCCGGAAACGCAACGGATGGAACTAAAGGGAGGAATTAACAGAAGTCAAAACTTTATCGCGAAAGCGACGAGGCGACTCGCCTCCGCCTCTCAGTCGAGGAAGCCGGTGCGGCGCAGGACGGTGTTGCGTACGCGGCGGAGGTCGCGGCCCTTGAGCGTCCTCCCGGCTCCCTCCAGCACCGAGCTGTGCGCTGCCGCGCGCCGCGCGACGATCTCGTGCGGCGGGACCATGGCGTCCCCGTCGTCGCCGCCACCGACGACGTGGGGCCACCTCCCTCTCCGCGCCGCAGCATCCGAAGGTATGCGCACCGGAGCCGACCTCGCCACCGAAGACGGGGTCAACGCGGCCTTCTCCGGGACGGCGCGGGCGGCGGATCGGACGGCAGGGCCGCCCGCGCGCTTCTGCTTCTTCTTAGCCTCGTCATCGGGAAGCGCGGCGAGGAGTCCCGGAGCTGAAGAGGCGGGCCAGAGGACGTCGAGCTCGAGGAGGTCGCCATCTGCGGCCGTGGCAGCGCCGTGGACGGGGGTGGGCATCGGGGGGCGGGACAGCAAGAGGCGGTCCATCGTTGTTATCCGGGGATCACCAGTACGGCGGGTCTCCGGCTACGTTGCGGCGCTCCGGCATCGGAGGTCGGGGAAATGGGGTGGGTTGGGTTGGGCGTGAACGAGGACACGATACCGGCGAGGGGAGGTGGGCGCGCGGCGGAGTTGTTACAGGGGAGGAGGAGGTTGGTTTCCTCGTTTGCATTTGGGCCCTTACTTGTTTTCTGAATACATCGTTAACCCTCTCTCCGTGAATTTAGAACTAGTGGTACTCCCTATTGTTCATAAATATAAGATGTTCTGATCTAAATGGGATGTACTCCTTTTGTTTCTAAATGTAAGTCTTTTTAGAGATTTCAATATTGACTATATACGAATGTATATAGACATAGTTTAGAGTGCAGATTCATTCATTTTGCTCCGAATGTAGTCCATATTGGAATATCTAAAAAGACTTATATTTAGGAACAAAAGGAATATATAGACATGTTTTAGTGTGTTTGTTCGCTAATTTCAGTCTTGTATACAGTCTATATTAAAATAAAAACATATTATATTTGTGATAAAAGAGAGTACATGATTTTTTTTAAAGATCGTCGTGAGAAATGTGGAAAAGTGAGTATATACAGGACGGGAACATTTGGCTCTCGGGTGTAATTAAATCAGATTTTTTTAAAGAAACTATAAGAAAGTCAAAAAATCCGAAACTTTGTGCGAACAAAGTAGATTTATTGTTGCACTATAAATTCTTTCGCGGAGAAATGACTTTCATGTTGTTGTGGACGTAAAAAGACAAATTTGTCACTATATACGAGATACTGTTCATGCTATATGTCCTAGGCAATTTGTCATTTTTGTTAGTTATTTTGTTATAGAGTATTTTTGTACGACAGGAACGACAGCTCAAGTTTGTTGGGAAAAGGTTTTGGAACATTTCTGATTTTTTTAAATAAAATCAGTTACCAGGTGTAATTATCACCATGTTCCAAAGGGTATTTTCCCTATATACAGAAATAACATCGGTAATAGTGAATTAGATCAAGTTGGGCATTTTGTGACGAGGTCAACCTGGGGATGGTGTGAAACACTTACACTCTGGTCTGTGGGCGTTGGTCGACGACTTCAACCTCATTGTTACTTTGGAGGACAAAAGCAACGTGCTATTCAATCATTGGATGATGGAAAGATTTCGACTCGTCATAAATAACCTTCTTCTGAAGGAGATTTATCTTGTTGGACGCCGCTACACTTGGTCGAATGAGGGCGGGAGGATTTACCATGTCTTCATCTCCAAGGACCGAAGAGAAAAGCCCCCTTCTTGCTTTCTTTCAACGTTGAGTACATTGGCTTCTGATCATTGTCCCCTCCTCTTGGACTTGGCCACTGGCATCTCATTATATACTCGCTTTCAATTCGAGAATATTTGTCGGTTATGGAGGAATTCTAGGAAGTAGTAGTCGCATCATGGAATTTGTTTTCCTCTAAGGGGAACCCTTTCTTGGTGATAGATACCAAGCTGAGGACTACAGCAAGGCACTTCAACCCTGGAGTGACCACTTGATTGGAAATATCGAACTTCAAAGGACTACAACAAGGCACTTCAATCCTAGAGTGATCACTTGATTGAAAATATTGAACTTCAATCCTCGTATAGTTGGATATAATTGCTCGTTGTGACGCCGCTATGGACATTATATGTCTATCGGCTCAGGACAAGTATTGTGTTCTCTTTTGAAAACAAAGCTTCTCGGCATCTAGACTCTTGAGCGTAGGATCACCCGGTCAAAGTGTTGGCTTTTGTGGCTGAAAGAGGGGGACATGGACACAAAGTTTTTCCACAGCCACGCAAATTATCGGTGTCATAGGAATCACATATCCACCATGCGGGTTGATGGCGTGGTGGTCTCCAATAAGGAGCAATTTCCTGATGCGATCAATACCTTTTATTGCAACCTTCTTTGCTCGATGCCAATTCACTAATTCACTCTCGATTTTGACTACCTTCATACCCCAGTTGTGACCTTAGCTCTCTTGAGAATGTCATCATTGTCGGATACGTCCATTTTGCATCATATTTTCCTACTGTTATTTATAGTGTTTTTATACTTTATAACACTTTATGGAGTAATTCTAATGTCTTTTCTCCCATAATATCCAAGGTTTACACAAAGAGGGAGAATGCCGACAACTGGAATTCTGGACCTGAAAAAGCTATGTCAGAGATACCTATTCTGCACATCTCCAAATGAACTAAAATTTTACGGAGAATTATTTTGGAATAAATAAAAATACTGGAGAAAAGAACTACCAGGGGGCAGCCAGGTGGCCACAAGGCACCAGGGCGTGATACATCCATTTTGCATCATGTTTTCCTACTGTTATTTATATTGTTTTTATGCATAATAATGCCTTTTCTCTCATAATATGCAAGGTTCACACAAAGAGGGAGAATACCGGCAGCTGGATTCTAGACCTGAAAAAGCTACGCCAGGCTACCTATTCTGCACAATTCCAAATGAGCTGAAACTTCGCGAAGATTTTTTATGGAATATATAAAAATTATTGGAGCAAATAAGTACCAGAGGGGCCCCACCAAGTGGGCACAACCCACCTGGGCGCCAAGGAGCCCAAGCGCTCCCTAGTGGGTTGTGCCCTCCTTGGCCCACCTCTAGTGCCCCTCTTCTGGTATATAAGTCATTTTGACCTAGAAAAAAATAAGGAGAGGACTCTCGGGACGAAGCGCCGCCGTCCCGAGGCGGAACTTAGGCAGGAGCACTTTTGCCCTCCGGCGGAGCGATTCCGCCAGGGGAACTTCCCTCCCGGAGGGGAAAATCATCGTCATCATCATCACCAACAACTCTCCCATCTTGGGAAGGGCAATCTCCATCAACATCTTCAACAACACCATCTCCTCTCAAACCCTAGTTCATCTCTTGTGTTCAATCTTTGTACCGGAACTATAGATTGGTGCTTGTGGGTGACTAGTAGTGTTGATTACATCTTGTAGTTGATTACTATATGGTTTATTCGGTGGAAGATTATATGTTCAGATCCATTATGCTATTTAATACCCCTCTGATCTTGAGCATGATTATCATTTGTGAGTAGTTACTTTTGTTCTTAAGGTCACGGGAGAAATCTTGTTGCAAGTAATCATGTGAACTTGATATGTGTTCGATATTTTGATGGTATGTATGTTGTGATTCCCTTAGTGGTTTCATGTGAACGTCGACTATATGACACTTCACCATATTTGGGACTAAGGGAATGCATTGTGGAATAGTTATTAGATGATAGGTTGCGAGAGTGACAGAAGCTTAAACCCTAGTTTATGCGCTATTTCGTAAGGGACTGATTTGGATCCAAAAGTTTAATGCTATGGTTAGATTTATTCTTAATACTTTTCTCGTAGTTGCAGATGCTTGCGAGGGGGTTAATCATAAGTAGGAGATTTGTTCAAGTAAGAACAGCACCTAAGCACCGGTCCACCCACATATCAAATTATCAAAGTAGCGAACACAAATCAAACCAACATGATGAAAGTGGGTAGATGAGATTCCCGTGTACCCTCAAGAAAGTTTTGCTTATCATAAGAGACCGTTTGGGCCTGTCCTTTGCCACAAAAGGATTGGGCTACCTTGCTGCACTTTTGTTATCATTACCGTTACTTGCTCGTTACAAATTATCTTGCTATCAAACTACTCGTTACTTATAATTTCAGTGCTTGTAGAGAATACCTTGCTGAAAACTACTTGTCATTTTCCTTCTGCTCCTCATTGGGTTCGACACTCTTACTTATGGAAAGGACTACGATTGATCCCCTATACTTGTGGGTCATCAGGGCGCGCCACCCCCTCCAGGCGTGCCCTGGTGGGTAGTGGGCACCCTGGCCCACCTATGGTGCCCATCTTCTAGTATATAAGGTCTTTTGACCTAGAAAAAATAAAGAGAGGATTTTCGGGACGGAGCGCCGCCGTCTCGAGGCAGAACTTGGGCAGGAGCACTTTTGCCCTCCGGCGGAGCAATTCCGCTGGGGGAACTTCCCTCCCCGAGGGGGAAATCAAAGTCATCGTCATCACCAACAACCCTCTCATCTTTGGGAGGCCAATTTTCATCAACATCTTCAACAAATACCATCTCATCTCAAACCCTAGTTCATCTCTTGTGTTCAATCTTTGTACCGGAACCTCAGATTGGTACCTGTGGGTGACTAGTAGTGTTGATTACATCTTGTAGTTGATGCTAGATGGTTTATTTGGTGGAAGAGTATGAGCATGTTTTGTTGGAGACCTGGTAAAAAATTGCTTGGCCTGAAAATTTCCTGGGACTTGCCTGGAGTATGTTTGGCTGGTATCCTCAAAAAATGGACACTAGCCTGGCCTGGAATGTGATTAGCCTGATGAAGTACCAGGCACAAGCATTAGCCTGGCCCAGGCGTCGGGAAAAGGTCGCCTGGGCTCACGCCTGGGTACTAATTGAATGTTTCCTTGCATGTTATCTAGTAAAAGCATGGCCTACCAATTATTTATAGGCTTGTAGCAGCTAGCCAGGCCAGGACGCATGCCAAACAAGTCACACCCAGGCTAGCCTCACCAGGAAAGATTCCTTGATTGCTTCAGGCGCATGCTAGGCTTCGATTTTGCCCAGGCACGAAGGCCAGGCATCGAACCAAACTGACCTTATATGTTCAGACCCATTATGCTATTTAATATCCTTCTGATCTTGAGCATGAATATTATTTGTGAGTAATTGCCCTTGTTCTTGAGGCCACGGGAGAAGTCATGTTGCAAGTAATCATGTGAATTTGATATTCGTTCGATATTTTGATGATATGTATGTTGTGATTCCCTTAGTGGTGTTATGTGAATGTCGACTACATGACACTTCACCATGTTTGGGCCTAAGGGAATGCATTGTGGAGTAGTTATTAGATGACAGAAGTTTCAACCCTAGTTTATGCGGTATTCCGTAAGCGGCTGATTTGGATCCATATGTTTTTTTAAGGAGGATGTTGAAGGAAATATGCCCTAGAGGCAATAATAAAGTTATTATTTATTTCCTTATATCATGATAAATGTTTATTATTCATGCTATAATTGTATTAACTGGAAACATGATACATGTGTGAATACATAGACAAACAGAGTGTCACTAGTATGCCTCTACTTGACTAGCTCGTTGATCAAAGATGGTTATGTTTCCTAGCCATAGACATGAGTTGTCATTTGATTAATGGGATCATATCATTAGGAGAATGATGTGATTGACTTGACCCATTCCGTTAGCTTAGCACTCGATCGTTTAGTATTCTGCTATTGCTTTCTTCATGACTTATACATGTTCCTATAACTATGAGATTATGCAACTCCCGTTTACCAGAGGAACACTTTGTGTGCTACCAAACGTCACAACGTAACTGGGTGATTATAAAGGTGCTCTACAGGTGTCTCCAAAGGTACTTGTTGGGCTGGCGTATTTCGAGATTAGGATTTGTCACTCCGATTGTCGGAGAGGTATCTCTGGCCCACTCGGTAATGCACATCACTATAAGCCTTGCAAGCATTGCAACTAATGAGTTAGTTGCGGGATGATGTATTACAGAACGAGTAAAGAGACTTGCCGGTAACGAGATTGAACTAGGTATTGAGAAACGACGATCGAATCTCGGGCAAGTAACATACCGATGACAAAGGGAACAACGTATGTTGTTATGCGGTCTGACCGATAAAGATCTTCGTAGAATATGTAGGAGCCAATATGGGCATCCAGGTCCCGCTATTGGTTATTGACCAGAGAGGTGTCTCGGTCATGTCTACATAGTTCTCGAACCCGTAGGGTCCGCACGCTTAACGTTTGTTGACGATATAGTACTATGAGTTATGTATGTTGGTGACCGAATGTTGTTCCGAGTTTTGGATGAGATCAAGGATATGACAAGGAACTCTGGAATGGTCCGGAAGTAAAGATTGATATGTGGATAGTAGTGTTTGATCTCCGGAAAGGTTCCGGAATCCATCAGAAGGGGTTCCGGATGTTTCCCGAAATGTTTGGGCACGAGAACACTTTATCTGGGCCAAAGGGTAAAGCCCACGAGGTTTTTGGAAAGCGCAAAAGGAAGTTTTGCGGAGTCCAGGGGCCAGATGCCAGGGTCCCTGGCGTCTGGGTCCAGACGCCGGGAACCCTGGCGTCTGGCCCTGGAGTCCGAGAAGGACTCTTGCCTTTCGGGTGAAACCGACTTTGTGGAGGCTTTTACTCCAAGTTTCGACCCCAAGGCTCAACATATAAATAGAGGGGTAGGGCTAGCACCCAAGACACATCAAGAAACACCAAGTCGTGTGCCGGCAACCCCGTCTCCTCTAGTTTATCCTCCGTCATAGTTTTCGTAGTGCTTAGGCGAAGCCCTGCGAAGATTGTTCTTCACCAACACCGTCACCACGTCGTCGTGCTGCCGGAACTCATCTACTACTTCGCCCCTCTTGCTGGATCGAGAAGGCGAGGACGTCACCGAGCCGAACATGTGCAGAACTCGGAGGTGCCGTGCTTTCGGTACTTGGATCGGTCGGATTGTGACGACGTACGACTACATCAACCGCGTTGATATAACACTTCCGCTTACGGTCTACGAGGGTATGTAGACAACACTCTCCCCTCTCGTTGCTATGCATCACCATGATCTTGCGTGTGCGTAGGAAATTTTTTAAATTACTACGTTCCCCAATAGTGGCATCCGAGCCTGGTTTTATGCGTAGATGTCATATGCACGAGTAGAACACAAGTGAGTTGTGGGTGATATAAGTCATACTGCTTACCAGCATGTCATACTTTGGTTCGGCGGTATTGTTGGATGAAGTGGCCTGGACCGACATTACGCGTACGCTTACGCGAGACTGGTTCTACCGACGTGCTTTGCACACAGGTGGCTGGCGGGTGTCAGTTTCTCCAACTTTAGTTGAACCGAGTGTGGCTACGCCCGGTCCTTGCGAAGGTTAAAACAGCACCAACTTGACAAAATATCATTGTGGTTTTGATGCGTAGGTAAGAACGGTTCTTGCTTAGCCCGTAGCAGCCACGTAAAACTTGCAACAACAAAGTAGAGGACGTCTAACTTGTTTTTGCAGGGCATGTTGTGATATGATATGGTCAAGGCATGATGCTATATTTTATTGTATGAGATGATCATGTTTTGTAACCGAGTTATCGGCAACTGGCAGGAGCCATATGGTTGTCGCTTTATTGTATGCAATGCAATCGCCCTGTAATTGCTTTACTTTATCACTAAGCGGTAGCGATAGTCGTAGAAGCAATAGTTGGCGAGACGACAACGATGCTACGATGGAGATCAAGGTGTCGCGCCGGTGACGATGGTGATCATGACGGTGCTTCGGAGATGGAGATCACAAGCACAAGATGATGATGGCCATATCATATCACTTATATTGATTGCATGTGATGTTTATCTTTTATGCATCTTATCTTGCTTTGATTGACGGTAGCATTATAAGATGATCTCTCACTAAATTTCAAGATAAAAGTGTTCTCCCTGTGTATGCACCATTGCCAAAGTTCGTCGTGCCCAGACACCACGTGATGATCGGGTGTGATAAGCTCTACGTCCATCTACAACGGGTGCAAGCCAGTTTTGCACACGCAGAATACTCAGGTTAAACTTGACGAGCCTAGCATATGCAGATATGGCCTCGGAACACTGAGACCGAAAGGTCGAGCGTGAATCATATAGTAGATATGATCAACATAGAGATGTTCACCATTGAAAACTACTCCATTTCACGTGATGATCGGTTATGGTTTAGTTGATTTGGATCACGTGATCACTTAGATGATTAGAGGGATGTCTATCTAAGTGGGAGTTCTTAAGTAATATGATTAATTGAACTTTAATTTATCATGAACTTAGTCCTGGTAGTATTAGCATATCTATGTTGTAGATCAATAGCTCGCGTTTAGCTCGCCTATTTTATTTTTGATATGTTCCTAGAGAAAAACTATGTTGAAAGATGTTAGTAGCAATGATGCGGATTGGATCCGTGATCTGAGGATTATCCTCATTGCTGCATAGAAGAATTATGTCCTTGATGCACCGCTAGGTGACAGACCTGTTGCAGGAGCAGATGCAGACGTTATGAACGTTTGACAAAAGCTTGGTATGATGACTAGTTGATAGTTTAGTGCACCATGCTTTACGGCTTTGAACCGGGACTTCAAAAATGTTTTGAAACGCCACGGAGCATATAAGATGTTCCAAGAGTTGAAATTGGTATTTCATACTCATGCCCATGTCGAGAGGTATTTGACCTCTGACAATATTTTGCCTACAAGATGGAGGAGAATTGCTCAGCTAGTGAGCATGTGCTCAGAATGTCTGAGTACTACAATCACTTGAATCAAGTGGGAGTTAATCTTCCAGATAAGATAGTGATTGACAGAGTTCTCTAGTCACTATCACCAAGTTACTGGAACTTCGTGATGAACTATAATATGCAAGGGATAACGGAAACGATTCCCAAGCTCTTCGTGATGCTGAAATCGACGAAGGTAGAAATCAAGAAAAACATCAAGTGTTGATGGTTGACAAGACCACTAGTTTCAAGAAAAGGGCAAAGGGAAGAAGGGGAACTTCAAGAAGAACGGCAAGCGAGTTGCTGCTCAACTGAAGAAGCCCAAGTCTGGACCTAAGCCTGAGACTGAGTGCTTCTACTGCAAAGGAATTGGTCATTGGAAGCGGAACTGCCCCAAGTATTTGGCGGATAAGAAGGATGGAAAAGTGAACAAAGGTATATTTGATATACATGTTATTGATGTGTACTTTACTAGTGTTTATAGCAACCCCTAAGTATTTGATACTAGTTCAGTTGCTATGATTAGTAACTCGAAACGGGAGTTGTAGAATAAACAGAGACTAGTTAAGGGTGAAGTGACGATGTGTGTTGGAAGTGGTTCCAAGATTGATATGATCATCATCGCAGACTCCCTATACTTTCGGGATTAGTGTTAAACCTAAATAAGTGTTATTTGGTGTTTGCGTTGAGCATGAATATGATTTGATCATGTTTATTGCAATACGGTTATTCATTTAAGTTAGAGAACAATTGTTGTTCTGTTTACATGAATAAAACCTTCTATGGTCATACACACCAACGAAAATGGTTTGTTGGATCTCGATCGTAGTGATACACATATTCATAATATTGAAGCCAAAAGATGCAAAGTTAATAATGATAGTGCAACTTATTTGTGGCACTGCCGTTTAGGTCATATTGGTGTAAAGCGCATGAAGAAACTCCATGCTGATGGGATTTTGGAATCACTTGATTATGAATCACTTGATGCTTGCGAACCATGCCTTATGGGCAAGATGACTAAAACTCCGTTCTCTGGAACAATGGAGCAAGCAACTGTCTTATCGGAAATAATACATACTGATGTATGCGATCCGATGAGTGTTGAGGCTCGCGGCGGGTATCGTTATTTTCTGACCTTCACACATGATTTGAACAGATATGGGTATATCTACTTGATGAAACATAAGTTTGAAACATTTGAAAAGTTCAAAGAATTTCAGAGTGAAGTGGAAAATCATCGTGACAAGAAAATAAGGTTTCTACGGTCTGATCGCGGAGACAAATATTTGAGTTACGAGTTTGGTCTTCAATTAAAACAATGCGGAATAGTTTCGCAACTCACGCCACCTGGAACACCACAGCGTAATGGTGTGTCCGAACGTCGTAACCGCACTTTATTGGATATAGTGCGATCTATGATGTATCTTACCGATTTACCACTATCGTTTTGGGGTTATACATTAGAGACAGCTGCATTCACGTTAAATAGGGCACCATCTAAATCCGTTGAGACGACGCCTTGTGAACTGTGGTTTGGCAGGAAACCAAAGTTGTTGTTTCTTAAAGTTTGGGGTTGCGATGCTTATGTGAAAAAGTTTCATCCTGATAAGCTCAAACCCAAATCGGAAAAATGTGTCTTCATAGGATACCCAAAGGAGACTGTTGGGTACACCTTCTATCACAGATCCGAAGGCAAGACATTCGTTGCTAAGAATGGATCCTTTCTAGAGAAGGAGTTTCTCTCGAAAGAAGTGAGTGGGAGGAAAGTAGAACTTGATGAGGTAACCGTACCTGCTCCCTTATTGGAAAGTAGTTCATCACAGAAACCGGTTCCTGTGACGTCTATACCAATTAGTGAGGAAGTTAATGATGATGATCATGAAACTTCAGATCAAGTTGTTACTGAACCTCGTAGGTCAACCAGAATAAGATCCGCACCAGAGTGGTACGGTAATCCTGTTCTGGAGGTCATGTTAGTTGACCATGACGAACCTACGAACTATGAGGAAGCGATGATGAGCCCAGATTCCGCAAAATGGCTTGAGGCCATGAAATCTGAGATGGGATCCATGTATAAGAACAAAGTGTGGACTTTGGTTGACTTGCCCGATGATCAGCAAGCCATAGAAAATAAATGGATCTTCAAGAGGAAGACGGACGCTGATAGTAGTGTTACTATCTACAAAGTTAGAATTGTCGCAAAAAGGTTTTCGACAAGTTCAAGGTGTTGACTACGATGAGAGTTTCTCACTCGTATCTATGCTTAAGTCTGTCTGAATCATGTTAGCAATTGCCGCATTTTATGAAATCTGGCAAATGGATAAACAAAACTGCATTCCTTAATGGATTTAGTAAAGAAGAGTTGTATATGATGCAACAAGAAGGTTTTGTCAATCCTAAAGGTGCTAACAAAATATGCAGGCTCCAGCGATCCATCTATGGACTGGTGCAAAGCATCTTGGAGTTGGAATATACGCTTTGATAAATTGATCAAAGCATATAGTTTTATACAGACTTGCGGTGAAGCCTGTATTTACAAGAAAGTGAGTGGGGGCACTACAACATTTCTGATAAGTATATGTGAATGACATATTGTTGATCGGAAATAATGTAGAATTATTCTGCAAAGCATAAAGGAGTGTTTGAAAGGAGTTTTTCAAAGAAAGTCCTCGGTGAAACTGCTTACATAGTGAGCATCAAGATCTATAGAGATAGATCAAGACGCTTGATAAGTTTTTTCAATGAGTACATACCTTGACAAGATTTTGAAGTAGTTCAAAATGGAACAGTCAAAGAAAGAGTTCTTGCCTGTGTTACAAGGTGTGAAATTGAGTAAGACTCAAAGCCCGACCACGGCAGAAGATAGAAAGAGAATGAAAGTCATTCCCTATGCCTTGGCCATAGGTTCTATAAAGTATGCCATGCTGTGTACCAGATCTATTATATACCCTTCACTATGTTTAGCAAGGGAGTACAATAGTGATCTAGGAGTAGATCACTGGACAGCGGTCAAAATTATCCTTAGTGGAATAAGGATATGTTTCTCGATTATGGAGGTGACAAAAGGTTCGTCGTAAAGGGTTACGTCGATGCAAGTTTTGACTCTGATCCAGATAACTCTAAGTCTCAATCTGGATACATATTGAAAGTGGGAGCAATTAGCTAGAGTAGCTCCGTGCAGAGCATTGTTGACATAGAAATTTGCAAAATACATACGGATCTGAATATTGCAGACCCGTTGACTAAACTTCTCTCATAAGCAAAACATGATCACACCTTAGTACTCTTTGGGTGTTAATCACATAGCGATGTGAACTAGATTATTGACTCTAGTAAACCCTTTGGGTTTTGGTCACATGACGATGTGAACTATGGGTGTTAATCACATGGTGATGTGAACTATTGGTGTTAAATCACATGGCGATGTGAACTAGATTATTGACTCTAGTGCAGGTGGGAGACTGAAGGAAATATGCCCTAGAGGCAATAATAAAGTTATTATTTATTTCCTTATATCATGATAAATGTTTATTATTCATGCTATAATTGTATTAACCGGAAACATGATACATGTGTGAATACATAGACAAACAGAGTGTCACTAGTATGCCTCTACTTGACTAGCTCGTTGATCAAAGATGGTTATGTTTCCTAGCCATAGACATGAGTTGTCATTTGATTAACGGGATCACATCATTAGGAGAATGATGTGATTGACTTGACCCATTCCGTTAGCTTAGCACTCGATCGTTTAGTATTCTGCTATTGCTTTCTTCATGACTTATACATGTTCCTATGACTATGAGATTATACAACTCCCGTTTACCGGAGGAACACTTTGTGTGCTACCAAACGTCACAACGTAACTGGGTGATTATAAAGGTGCTCTACAGGTGTCTCCAAAGGTACTTGTTGGGTTGGCGTATTTCGAGATTAGGATTTGTCACTCCGATTGTCGGAGAGGTATCTCTGGCCCACTCGGTAATGCACATCACTATAAGCCTTGCAAGCATTGCAACTAATGAGTTAGTTGCGGGATGATGTATTACGGAACGAGTAAAGAGACTTGCCGGTAACGAGATTGAACTAGGTATTGAGATACCGACGATCGAATCTCGGGCAAGTAACATACCGATGACAAAGGGAACAACATATGTTGTTATGCGGTCTGACCGATAAAGATCTTCGTAGAATATGTAGGAGCCAATATGGGCATCCAGGTCCCACTATTGGTTATTGACCAGAGAGGTGTCTCGGTCATGTCTACATAGTTCTCGAACCCGTAGGGTCCGCACGCTTAACGTTCGTTGACGATATAGTACTATGAGTTATGTATGTTGGTGACCGAATGTTGTTCGGAGTTTTGGATGAGATCACGGATATGACGAGGAACTCCGGAATGGTCCAGAAGTAAAGATTGATATGTGGATAGTAGTGTTTGATCTCCGGAAAGGTTCCGTAATCCATCAGAAGGGGTTCCGGATGTTTCTCGAAATGTTTGGGCACGAGAACACTTTATCTGGGCCAAAGGGGAAAGCCCACGAGGTTTTTGGAAAGCGCAAAAGGAAGTTTTGCGGAGTCCAAGGGCCAGCGTCTGGCCCTGGAGTCCGAGAAGGACTCTTGCCTTTCGGGTGAAACCGACTTTGTGGAGGCTTTTACTCCAAGTTTCGACCCCAAGGCTCAACATATAAATAGAGGGGTAGGGCTAGCACCCAAGACACATCAAGAAACACCAAGTCGTGTGCCGGCAACCCCGTCTCCTCTAGGTTATCCTCCATCATAGTTTTCATAGTGCTTAGGCGAAGCCCTGCGAAGATTGTTCTTCACCAACACCGTCACCACGCCGTCGTGCTGCCGGAACTCATCTACTACTTCGCCCCTCTTGCTGGATCGAGAAGGCGAGGACGTCACTGAGCCAAACGTGTGCAGAACTCGGAGGTGCCGTGCTTTCGGTACTTGGATCGGTCGGATCGTGAAGACGTACGACTACATCAACCGCGTTGATATAACGCTTCCGCTTACGGTCTACGAGGGTACGTAGACAACACTCTCCCCTCTCATTGCTATGCATCACCATGATCTTGCGTGTGCGTAGGAAATTTTTGAAATTACTACGTTCCCCAACAGATGTACCCCCGGCATGTGCATCTGGACGATGCATGCAACCATTTTATTAATTATTCACAAAGCCTTTACAAGTTAATACATCAGTAAGCCTGAAGCCACCATCTTGGCAACACATCTGTCGCTACTCTTATCCCCATGATGAAGGGGTGTTGAATGTCTGAGCCTAATACCAAACAGACATCGCACCAACACCTAACATCTAATGCCGGATGCCCCATCCAGGCCACAATACCTGGACTGGGTTACACACTGGTCCGACGCACTTTCAGTGGGCACCACATGTGCACGCTGTAAGGGTCGTCACCTCCTTCATCCATCGATCCATCCTCATATCAGATACTGACGCATCGACCTTGCCAGGCCTCTGCCATCGACGTCACCACGACGCAAGACAACGTCGGCCTCCTGCACGAGTTCATCGCTAATACGTCTCCAACGTATCTATAATTTTTTATTGTTCCATGCTATTATATTATCTATTTTGGATGTTTAATGGGCTTTACGAAGCACTTTTATATGATTTTTGGGACTAACCTATTAACCTAGAGCCCAATGCTAGTTTCTGTTTTTTGCCTATTTCAGTGTTTCGCAGAAAATGAATATCAAACTGAGTCCAAACGGAATGAAACCTTTGGGAGAGTTATTTTTGGAACGGAAGCAATCCAGGAGACTTGGAGTGTACGTTAGGCAATCAACGAGGAGAGCACGAGGCAGGGGGCGCGCCTACCCCCCAGGCGCGCCCTCCACCCTCGTGGGCCCCTCGTGGCTCCCCTGACCGACTTCTTTCACCTATATATACCCATATACCCTAAAAACTTTGGGGAACAGAATAGATCGGGAGTTCCGCCGCCGCAAGCCTCTGTAGCCACCAAAAACCAATCGGGACCCTGTTCCGGCACCCTGCCGGAGGGGGGGGATCCCTCACCGGTGGCCATCTTCATCATCCCGGCGCCCTCCATGGCGAGGAGGGAGTAGTTCACCCTCGGGGCTGAGGGTATGTACCAGTAGCTATGTGTTTGATCTCTCTCTCTCTCTCTCATGTTCTTGAGGTGATACGATCTTGATGTATCGCGAGCTTTGCTATTATAGTTGGATCTTATGATGTTTCTCCCCGTCTACTCTCTTGTAATGGATTGAGTTTTCCCTTTGAAGTTATCTTATCGGATTGAGTCTTTAAGGATTTGAGAACACTTGATGTATGTCTTGCCATGCTTATCTGTGGTGACAATGGGATATCACGCGATCCACTTGATGTATGTTTTGGTGATCAACTTGCGGGTTCCGCCCATGAACCTATGCATAGGGGTTGGCACACATTTTCGTCTTGACTCTCCGGTAGAAACTTTGGGGCACTCTTTGAAGTTCTTTGTGTTGGTTGAATAGATGAATCTGAGATTGTGATATGCATATCGTATAATCATACCCATGGATACTTGAGATCACATTGGAGTATCTAGGTGACATTAGGGTTTTGGTTGATTTGTGTCTTAAGGTGTTATTCTAGTACGAACTCTATGATAGATCGAATGGAAAGAATAGCTTCATGTTATTTTACTACGGACTCTTGAACAGATCGACCAGAAAGGATAACTTTGAGGTGGTTTCGTACCCTACCATAATCTCTTCATTTGTTCTCCACTATTAGTGACTTTGGAGTGACTCTTTGTTGCATGCTGAGGGATAGTTATATGATCCAATTATGTTATTATTGTTGAGAGAACTTGCACTAGTGAAAGTATGAACCCTAGGCCTTGTTTCCTAGCATTGCAATACCGTTTACGCTCACTTTTATCACTTGCTACCTTGCTGTTTTTATATTTTCAGATTACAAAAACCTATATCTACCATCCATATTGCACCTGTATCACCATCTCTTCGCCGAACTAGTGCACCTATACAATTTACCATTGTATTGGGTGTGTTGGGGACACAAGAGACTCTTTGTTATTTGGTTGCAGGGTTGTTTGAGAGAGACCATCTTCAACCTACGCCTCCCACGGATTGATAAACCTTAGGTCATCCACTTGAGGTAAATTTGCTACTGTCCTACAAACCTCTGCACTTGGAGGCCCAACAACGTCTACAAGAAGAAGGTTGTGTGGTAGACATCAAGCTCTTTTCTGGCGCCGTTGCCGGGGAGGTGAGTGCTTGAAGGTATATCTTTAGATCTTGCAATCGAATCTTTTAGTTTCTTGTTTTATAACTAGTTTAGTCTATAAAAGAAAACTACAAAAAAATGGAATTGAGTTTGTCTCATACGCTTCATCTTTTTAATATCTTTCGTAAGTATGATGAAAAGCAAAATTGTGCTCAAGTGCTAGAAGAAGAAGTCTATAAAATGTTTGGCACTAAATCTTTGAATGATGAGCATGATTGCAATGTTGTTAGTATGAACTCTTTGAATATCCATAGTACTAATGATGATTGCACTAGTTATGATGAAAATGTCTCCTATAAACATGTCAATTTTTGTGGAGTGCATTGGGTTTGCAAGTACACACCAAATAGGGAAGATAGATATTGCAAGAGGCATAAGCATTTAGAAACTAAATTGTTGCAAGAAAGGCTAGATGTTTGTGCTAAAAATTTAAATTTTCTTAGCCGTACTTGTGAACTTTGCAATGAACGGGGTCATTTAACTATCCGATGCAAATTGTTTCATGATCGAATCGTGTCCAAAAATTGTGATGACTTGATTTCCCTTGCACGTTATAATGAAATTAGTTTGCTTTTGGGTTATGAAGAAATGAAACGTCAAACTAAGATTATCCAGAATATAACCTCGAGAAATTCCTCGATATTGATCTAGAAGAAATTTATATGTATTGTGCGGTGAATTGCATTGAAAATCCTTATATTGCCAATTATATAAAGAAAATAAAACAAATAGAAGATGAAGAGAATACTAACGAACGGGAAGAGACTTCCCAATATTCTCCTATTATTTCTTATGATGAATCAGGTAACGAGGAGGAGCCTTCTATTCAACCAATCTCATTAATAAGGAGCTCCAAAAAGAGGATTGAACCTACACATGATGTGAAGAAGAAAAAGAAAATACGGAGAAGCAAAGGTAGAAAGGTATCCCTCCCAAATGATGTTGCTCCTACTACTCATTGTGATGATGATAATTGTTATACTATTGGTGCCATCCATACTATTAATGATGAGAGTGATTATGCTTATGATATGAAAAGGCCAAAGCTTGGGGATGCTATGTTTGATGAAGGTGATGTTTTTGAGAATATATTTGCTGCAATTAATGTTTGTCCTAAGATTGGGGATGCTACGTTTAATGAAGATGATATTTTTAGCCTCCCAAGTTTTGATGAGCAAATTTATTATGAGGATAGCATGCCTCCTACTTATGATGATTATATTTATGAAAGTGGGTTTGGAAGAGTGTCACCTTTAGGAAGTAATGATTCCACTATCTTGGAAGAGGTTTCAATTGATTATGATGAGAACAAAGTTGCTACTTATGATGATTATTGTGATGAAACTTATGCTATAAAAAGTAGTGATGATTATATTTATAAAACTTGTCATGATTATGATTACCTTTTTTTGAACATTACTCTTTTAATATGGAAGCAATTTATAGTATTCAAGTCTCTTATGATACTCCCACTATTCCGAAAGAGAATAAATTTGCTTATGTGGAGAGTAGTAAAAATTATATACTTGTAGATCATGAAAAGAATGCTTTAGATGCTCGTTATATTGTTGAATTCATTCATTATGCTACTAAAAATTATTATGAGGGAGGAATATATGCTTGTAGGAATTGCAATAATATCAAGTTTCCACTCTATGTGCTTAAAGTTTTGAAGTTATGCTTGTTTTGCCTTCCTATGCTAGTTGATTATTGTTCCCATAAGTTGTTTGATCACAAAATCCCTATGCATAGGAAGAGGGTTAGACTTAAATGTGCTAGTCATATTCTTCATGATGCTCTCTTTATGTTTCAATTCCTATCTTTTATGTGAGCATCATTGAAATCATCATGCCTAGCTAGGGGCGTTAAACGTTAGCGCTTGTTGGGAGGCAACCCAATTTTATTTTAGTTTCTTGCTTTTTGGTTCTGTTTAGGAATAAATAATCTATCTATATTCTGTGGTTTTATGTGTTAATTAGTGTTTGTGCCAAGTAGAACCTTTGGGAAGACTTAGGTGAAGTCTTTATGATCTTGCTGTAAAAAAACAGAAAACTTTAGCGCTCACGAGATTAGCTAAAACTTTTTACTGGAGAGTGATATTTAGTTGATTCTTTTTGAAGATGATTAATAGACAAATTCCTCAGGTCCACCTATTTATTTCAGAATTTTTGGAGTTACAGAAGTATTCGAATGACACAGATTACTACAGACTGTTCTGTTTTTGACAGATTCTGTTTTCTATGTGATGTTTGCTCATTTTGATGAATCTATGAGTAGTATCGGAGGGTATGAACCATAGAGAAGTTGGAATACAGTAGATATTACACCACTATAAATAAAGAATGAGTTAACAACAGTACCTAAGTGGTGATTTATTTTCTTATACTAACGGAGCTTACGAGTTTTCTGTTAAGTTTTGTGTTGTGAAGTTTTCAAGTTTTGGGTAAAGATTCGATGGACTATGGAATAAGGAGTGGCAAGAGCCTAAGATTGGGGATTCCCAAGGCACCCCAAGGTAAAATTCAAGGATAACCAAGAGCCTAAGCTTGGGGATGCCCCGGAAGGCATCCCCTCTTTCGTCTTCATTCATCGGTAACTTTACTTGGAGCTATATTTTTATTCACCACATGATATGTGTTTTGCTTGGAGCGTCATTTTATTTTCTTTTGTTTTGCTTGCTGTTTGAATAAAATACCAAGATATGAAATCCTTAAATGTTAGAGAGTCTTCACATAGTTACATAATTATTCAACTACTCATCGATCTTCACTTATATCTTTTGGAGTAGTTTGTCATTTGCTCTAGTGCTTCACTTATATCTTTTAGAGCACGGCGGTGGATTTATTTTGAAGAAATATATGAACTCTCATGCTTCACTTATATTATTTTGAGAGTCTTTAGAACAGCATGGTAATTTGCTTTGGTTATGAATTTAGTCCTAATATGATGGGCATCCAAGAGGGATATAATAAAAACTTTTATATAAAGTGCATTGAATAATATGAGAAGTTTGATTCTTTATGATTGTTTTGAGATATGAAGATAGTGATATTAGAGTCATGCTAGTGGAGTAGTTGTGAATTTGAGAGATACTTGTGTTAAAGTTTGTGATTCCCGTAGCATGCACGTATGGTGAACCGTTATGTGATGAAGTCGGAGCATGATTTATTTATTGATTGTCTTCCTTATGAGTGGCGGTCAGGGACGAGCGATGGTCTTTTCCTACCAATCTATCCCCCTAGGAGCATGCGCGTAGTACTTCCTTTCGATAACTAATAGATTTTTGCAATAAGTATGTGATTTCTTTATGACTAATGTTGAGTCCATGGATTATACGCACTCTCATCCTTCCACCATTGCTAGCATCTCTAATACCGCGCACCTTTCGCCGGTATCATACACCCACCATATACCTTCCTCAAAACAGCCACCATACCTACCTATCATGGCATTTCCATAGCCATTCCGAGATATATTGCCATGCAACTTACCACCGTTCCGTTTATTATGACACGCTTCATCATTGTCATATTGCTTTGCATGATCATGTAGTTGACATTGTATTTGTGGCAAAGCCACCGTTCATAATTCTTTCATACATGTCACTCATGAGTCATTGCACATCCTGGTACACCGCCGGAGGCATTCATATAGAGTCATATTTTGTTCCAAAAATCGAGTTGTAATTCTTGAGTTGTAAGTAAATAAAAGTGTGATGATCATCATTATTAGAGCATTGTCCCAATGAGGAAAGGATGATGGAGACTATGATTCCTCCACAAGTCGGGATGAGACTCCGGAAAAAAAAGAGGCCATAAAAAAAAGAGAAGGCCCAAACAAAAAAATAAAAAAATGAAAGAAAAAGAGAGGAGGGACAATGCTACTATCCTTTTACCACACTTGTGCTTCAAAGTAGCACCATGATCTTCATGATAGAGAGTCTCCTATGTTGTCACTTTCATATACTAGTGGGAATTTTCATTATAGAACTTGGCTTGTATATTCCAATGATGGGCATCCTCAAAATGCCCTAGGTCTTCGTGAGCAAGCGAGTTGGATGCACACCCACTTAGTTTCTATTTGAGCTTTCATACATTTATAGCTCTAGTACATCCATTGCATGGCAATCCCTACTCACTCACATTGATATCTATTGATGGGCATCTCCATAGCCTGTTGATATGCCTAGTTGATGTGAGACTATCTTCTCCTTTTTGTCTTCTCCACAACCACCATTCTATTCCACCTATAGTGCTATGTCCATGGCTCACGCTCATGTATTGCGTGAAGATTGAAAAAGTTTGAGAACATCAAAAGTATGAAACAATTGCTTGGCTTGTCATCGGGGTTGTGCATGATTTAAATATTTTGTGTGATGAAGATAGACCATAGCTAGACTATATGATTTTGTAGGGATAACTTTCTTTGGCCATGTTATTTTGAGAAGACATGATTGCTTTGTTAGTATGCTTGAAGTATTATTATTTTCGTGTCAATACTAAACTTTTGTCTTGAATCTTATGGATCTAAAATTCATGCCACAATAAAGAGAATTACTTAGAGAATTATGCTAGGTAGCATTCCACATCAAAAATTCTGTTTTTATCATTTACCTACTCGAGGACGAGCAGGAATTAAGCTTGGGGATGCTGATACGTCTCCAATGTATCTATAATTTTTTATTGTTCCATGCTATTATATTATCTGTTTTGGATGTTTAATGGGCTTTACGAAGCACTTTTGTATGATTTTTGGGACTAACCTATTAACCTAGAGCCCAGTGCCAGTTTCTGTTTTTGCCTATTTCAGTGTTTCGCAGAAAAGGAATATCACACGGAGTCCAAACGGAATGAAACCTTCGGGAGAGTTATTTTTGGAACGGAAGCAATCCAGGAGACTTGGAGTGTACGTCAGGCAAACAACGAGGAGAGCACGAGGCAGGGGGGCGTGCTGATACGTCTCCAACGTATCTATAATTTTTGATTGCTCCATGCTATATTATCTTCTGTTTTGGACATTATTGAGCTTTATTATTCTCTTTTATATTATTTTTGGGACTAACCTATTAACCGGAGGCCCAGCCCAGAATTGCAGTTTTTTGCCTATTTCAGAGTTTCGCTGAAAAAGAATATCAAACGGAGTCCAAACGGAATGAAACCTTCGGGAACGTGATTTTCGGAACGAACATGATCCAGATGACTTGGACCCTATGTTAAGAAATCAAACAGGAAGCCACGAGGTAGGGGGGCGCGCCTACCCCCCCAAGCGTGCCCTCCACCCTCGTGGGCCCCACGTTGCTCTACCGACGTACTCCTTCCTCCTATATATACCTACGTACCCCCAAACGATCAGATACGGAGCCAAAAACCTAATTCCACCGCCGCAACCTTCTGTACCCGTGAGATCCCATCTTGGGGCCTGTTCCGGAGCTCTGCCGGAGGGGGCATCGATCACGGAGGGCTTCTACATCAACACCATAGCCTCTCCGATGAAGTGTGAGTAGTTTACCTCAGACCTTCGGGTCCATAGTTATTAGCTAGATGGCTTCTTCTCTCTTTTTGGATCTCAATACAATGTTCTCCCCCTCTCTTGTGGAGATCTATTCGATGTAATCTTGTTTTGCGGTGTGTTTGTTGAGACCTATGAATTGTGGGTTTATGATCAAGTTTATCTATGAACAATATTTGAATCTTCTAAATTCTTTTATGTATGATTGGTTATCTTTGCAAGTCTCTTCGAATTATCAGTTTGGTTTGGCCTACTAGATTGATCTTTCTTGCAATGGGAGAAGTGCTTAGCTTTGGGTTCAATCTTGCGGTGTCCTTTCCCAGTGACAGTAGGGGCAGCAAGGCACGTATTGTATTGTTGCCATCGAGGATAACAAGATGGGGTTTTTATCATATTGCATGAATTTATCCCTCTACATCATGTCATCTTGCTTAAAGCGTTACTCTGTTCTTATGAACTTAATACTCTAGATGCATGCTGGATAGCGGTCGATGTGTGGAGTAATAGTAGTAGATGCAGGCAGGAGTCGGTCTACTTGTCTCGGACGTGATGCCTATATACATGATCATACCTAGATATTCTCATAACTATGCTCAATTCTGTCAATTGCTCAACAGTAATTTGTTCACCCACCATAAAATACTTATGCTCTTGAGAGAAGCCACTAGTGAAACCTATGGCCCCCGGGTCTATTTTCCATCATATTAATCTCCCAACAACAAGCTATTTCTGGCATCGTCTTTATTTTACTTTCTTTACTTTGCATCTTTATCACAAAAATACCAAAAATATTATCTTATCATATCTATCAGATCTCACTCTCGTAAGTGACCGTGTAGGGATTGACAACCCCTTATCGCATTGGTTGCGAGGATTTATTTGTTTATGTAGGTGCGAGGGACTCGCGCGTAACCTCCTACTGGATTGATACCTTGGTTCTCAAAAACTGAGGGAAATACTTACGCTATTTTGCTGTATCACCCTTTCCTCTTCAAGGGAAAACCAACGCAGTGCTCAAGAGGTAGCAAGAAGGATTTCTGGCGCCGTTGCCGGGGAGTTCTACGCAAAAGTCAACATACCAAGTACCCATCACAAACCCTTATCTCCCGCATTACATTATTTTGCATTTGCCTCTCGTTTTCCTCTCCCCCACTTCACCTTTGTCGTTATATTCGCCCTCTCTTTTTCGTTTGCCTCTTTTCCGTTTGCTTGTCGTCATGGCTAGTCCCTTATCAACTCCGTTGTCCCCTGAGTTTGAAGTCTTTCACTTCAAACAAAGACAAGGAGAAAACTTAAAAGATGCCTGGTTGAGAATAATGGAGTCTTACCGTAATTGTACCTTTGAAGTGAACCTGAGAATTTTGCTTCGCAATTTTTATGTTGGATTAAATATGTCCCATAGACAACTCTTGGATTGCGTTGCCAAAGGCAATTTTATTGAAATTGATCCCCATATTGCGCATGAAGTTATAGAAGGTATAGTGGGAACACTACCTCAACAAAAGGGGCCTCATCATACCCAGGAAGAGACACAAGTTTTTGAAAAAAATTGCGAAGTAACTAAGATTTTACAGAAGTCTCTTGAACCTCTTAAGAACGTTAGCGGAAATATTCACCGCATGAATATGTTGATTACTCTTTGCAATAAGCGGTTGGATTCTTTAGATCTAAAAATTTCAGAATATGAAGGAAACGTAAAGAACCTCCCAGATTCGAGCTTGATTCCGCTAAAAAGTTGAAAACCAAAGATGGCAATACCTAGATCTATCCTTGCTATTATGCCTAGCTAGGGGCGTTAAACGATAGCGCTTGTTGGGAGGCAACCCAATTTTATTTTTAGTTTTTTGCCTTTTGCTTCTGTTTAGGAATAAATATTTGTTCTAGCCTCTGGTTAGATGTGTTTTTATGTTTTAATTAGTGTTTGTGCCAAGTTAAACCTATAGGATCTTCTTGGATGATAGTTATTTGATCTTGCAGAAAATTCCAGAAACTTTCTGTTCACGAAAATAATTGTTAAAAATCACCAGAACGTGATAAAATATTGATTCCAATTGCTGCTGATCAATAAACAAATTGTCTAGTTCGTCCTATTTTGGATGATTTTTTGGAGTTCCATAAGTTTGCGTTACTTACAGATTACTACAGACTGTTCTGTTTTTGACAGATTCTGTTTTTCGTGTGTTGTTTGCTTATTTTGATGAATCTATGGCTAGTAAAAGAGTTTATAAACCATAGAGAAGTTGGAATACAGTAGGTTTAACACCAATATAAATAAAGAATAATTTCATTACAGTACCTTGAAGTGGTCTTTTGTTTTCTTTCGCTAACGGAGCTCACGAGATTTTCTGCTGAGTTTTGTGTTGTGAAGTTTTCAAGTTTTGGGTGAAAGATTTGATGGATTATGGAACAAGGAGTGGCAAGAGCCTAAGCTTGGGGATTCCCATGGCACCCCCAAGATAATCTAAGGACACCTAAAAGCCAAAGCTTGGGGATGCCCCGGAAGGCATCCCCTCTTTCGTCTACTTCCATCGGTAACTTTACTTGGAGCTATATTTTTATTCACCACATGATATGTGTTTTGCTTGGAGCGTCTTGTATGATTTGAGTCTGTGCTTTTTGGTTTACCACAATCATCCTTTCTGTACACACCTTTTGAGAGACACACATGATTCAGAAATTATTAGAATACTCTATGCGCTTCACTTATATCTTTTGAGTTATATAGCTTTTGCTCTAGTACTTCACTTATATCTTTTAGAGCACGGTGGTGGATTTGTTTTATAGAAACTATTGATCTCTCATGCTTCACTTAGATTATTTTGAGAGTCTTAAATAGCATGGTAATTTGCTTAAATAATCCTAATATGCTAGGTATTCAAGATTAGTAAAAACTTTCTTATGAGTGTATTGAATACTAAGAGAAGTTTGATGCTTGATGATTGTTTTGAGACATGGAGGTAGTGATATCAAAGTTGTGCTAGTTGAGTAGTTGTGAATTTGAGAAATACTTGTGTTGAAGTTTGCAAGTCCCGTAGCATGCACGTATGGTAAACGTTATGTAAACATGAGGTGTTCTTTCATTGTCCTCCTTATGAGTGGCGGTCGGGGACGAGCGATGGTCTTTTCCTACCAATCTATCCCCCTAGGAGCATGCGCGTAGTGCTTGGTTTTTGATGACTTATAGATTTTTGCAATAAGTATGTGAGTTCTTTATGACTAATGTTGAGTCCATGGATTATACGCACTCTCACCTTTCCATCATTGCTAGCCTCTTCGGTACCGTGCATTGCCCTTTCTCACATTGAGAGTTGGTGCAAACTTCACCGGTGCATCCAAACCCCGTGATATGATACGCTCTTTCACACATAAACCTCCTTATATCTTCCTCAAAACAGCCACCATACCTACCTATTATGGCATTTTCATAGCCATTCCAAGATATATTGCCATGCAACTTTCCACCGTTCTGTTTATCATGACACGTTCATCATTGTCATATTGCTTTGCATGATCATGTAGTTGACATAGTATTTGTGGCAAAGCCACCGTTCATAATTCTTTCATACATCTCACTCTTGGTTCATTGCATATCCCGGTACACCGCCGGAGGCATTCATATAGAGTTATACTTTGTTCTAGTATCGAGTTGTAATCATTGAGTTGTAAATAAATAGAAGTGTGATGATCATCATTTTCTAGAGCATTGTCCCAAGTGAGGAATAAAAAAAAGAGAAAGGCCAAAAAAAAAGAAGGCCCAAAAAAAGAGAAAAAGAGAGAAGGGACAATGTTACTATCCTTTACCACACTTGTGCTTCAAAGTAGCACCATAATCTTCATGATAGAGAGTCTCTTGTTTTGTCACTTTCATATACTAGTGCGAATTTTTCATTATAGAACTTGGCTTGTGTATTCCAACAATGGGCCTCCTCAAGTGCCCTAGGTCTTCATGAGCAAGCAAGTTGGATGCACACCCACTTAGTTTCTTTTGTTGAGCTTTCATATATTTATAGCTCTAGTGCATCCGTTGCATGGCAATCCCTACTCCTCGCATTAACATCATTTGATGGGCATCTCCATAGCTCATTGATTAGCCTCATTGATGTGAGACTTTCTCCTTTTTTGTCTTCTCCACGTAACCCCCATCATCATATTCTATTCCACCCATAGTGCTATATCCATGGCTAACTCTCATGTATTGCGTGAAGGTTGAAAAAGTTTGAGATTACTGAAGTATGAAACAATTGCTTGGCTTGTCATCGGGGTTGTGCATGATGAGAGCATTCTTGTGTGACGAAAATGGAGCATGACTAAACTATATGATTTTGTAGGGATGAACTTTCTTTGGCCATGTTATTTTGAGAGGACATAATTGCTTAGTTAGTATGCTTGAAGTATTATTATTTTTATGTCAATATTGAACTTTTATCTTGAATCTATCGGATCTGAATATTCATACCACAATTAATAAGAATTACATTGAAATTATGCCAAGTAGCATTCCACATCAAAAATTCTGTTTTTATCATTTACCTACTCGAGGACGAGCAGGAATTAAGCTTGGGGATGCTTGATACGTCTCCAACGTATCTATAATTTTTGATTGCTCCATGCTATATTATCTTCTGTTTTGGACATTATTGGGTTTTATTATTCACTTTTATATTATTTTTGGGACTAACCTATTAACCGGAGGCCCAGCCCAGAATTGCTATTTTTTGCCTATTTCAGAGTTTCGCAGAAAAAGAATATCAAACGGAGTCCAAACGGAATGAAACCTTCGGGAACGTGATTTTCGGAACGAACATGATCCAGAGGACTTGGACCCTACGTCAAGAAATCAAACAGGAAGCCATGAGGTAGGGGGGCGCGCCTACCCCCCCCAGGCGCGCTCTCCACCCTCGTGGGCCCCACGTTGCTCCACCGACGTACCCCTTCCTCCTATATATACCTACATACCCCCAAACGATCAGATACGGAGCCAAAAACCTAATTCCACCGCCGCAACCTTTTGTACCCGTGAGATCCCATCTTGGGGCCTGTTCCGGAGCTCCGCCGGAGGGGGCATCGATCACGGAGGGCTTCTACATCAACACCATAGCCTCTCCGATGAAGTGTGAGTAGTTTACCTCAGACCTTCGGGTCCATAGTTATTAGCTAGATGGCTTCTTCTCTCGTTTTGGATCTCAATACAATGTTCTCCCCCTCTCTTGTGGAGATCTATTCGATGTAATCTTGTTTTGCGGTGTGTTTGTTGAGACCTATGAATTGTGGGTTTATGATCAAGTTTATCTATGAACAATATTTGAATCTTCTGAATTCTTTTATGTATGATTGGTTATCTTTGCAAGTCTCTTCGAATTATCAGTTTTGTTTGGCCTACTAGATTGATCTTTCTTGCAATGGGAGAAGTGCTTAGCTTTGGGTTCAATCTTGCGGTGTCCTTTCCCAGTGACAGTAGGGGCAGCAAGGCACGTATTGTATTGTTGCCATCGAGGATAACAAGATGGGGTTTTTATCATATTGCATGAATTTATCCCTCTACATCATGTCATCTTGCTTAAAGCGTTACTCTGTTCTTATGAACTTAATACTCTAGATGCATGCTGGATGGCGGTTGATGTGTGGAGTAATAGTAGTAGATCCAGGCAGGAGTCGGTCTACTTGTCTCGGACGCGATGCCTATATACATGATCATACCTAGATATTCTCATAACTATGCTCAATTCTGTCAATTTCTCAACAGTAATTTGTTCACCCACCGTAAAATACTTATGCTCTTGAGAGAAGCCACTAGTGAAACCTATGGCCCCCGGGTCTATCTTCCATCATATTAATCTCCCGACAACAAGCTATTTCTGGCATCGTCTTTATTTTACTTTCTTTACTTTGCATCTTTATCACAAAAATACCAAAAATAGTATCTTATCATATCTATCAAATCTCACTCTCGTAAGTGACCGTGTAGGGATTGACAACCCCTTATCGCGTTGGTTGCGAGGATTTATTTGTTTGTGTAGGTGCGAGGGACTCGCGCGTAGCCTCCTACTGGATTGATACCTTGGTTCTCAAAAACTGAGGGAAATACTTACGCTACTTTGCTGCATCACCCTTTCCTCTTCAAGGGAAAACCAACGCAGTGCTCAAGAGGTAGCACGCGCCTACGCCCCCCCAGGCGCGCCCTCCACCCTCATGGGCCCCTCATGGCTCCCCTGACCGACTTATTTCTCCTATATATATCCATATACCCTAAAAACTTTGGGGAACAGAATAGATCAGGAGTTCCGCCGCCGCAAGCCTCTGTAGCCACCAAAAACCAATCGGGACCCTGTTCTGGCACCCTGACGGAGGGGGGGGGATCCCTCACCGGTGGCCATCTTCATCATCCCGGCGCTCTCCTTGACGAGGAGGTAGTAGTTCACCCTCGGGGCTGAGGGTATGTACCAGTAGCTATGTGTTTGATCTCTCTCTCTCTCTCATGTTCTTGAGGTGATACGATCTTGATGTATTGCGAGCTTTGCTACTATAGTTGGATCTTATGATGTTTCTCCCCCTCTACTCTCTTGTAATGGATTGAGTTTTCCCTTTGAAGTTATCTTATCAGATTGAGTCTTTAAGGATTTGAGAACACTTGATGTATGTCTTGTCGTGCTTATCTGTGGTGACAATGGGATATCACGTGATCCACTTGATGTATGTTTTGGTGATCAACTTGTGGGTTCCGCCCATGAACCTATGCATAGGGGTTGGCACACATTTTCGTCTTGACTCTCCGGTAGAAACTTTGGGGCACTCTTTGAAGTTCTTTGTGTTGGTTGAATAGATGAATCTGAGATTGTGTGATGCATATCGTATAGTCATACCCATGGATACTTGAGGTCACATTGGAGTATCTAGGTGACATTAGGGTTTTGGTTGATTTGTGTCTTAAGGTGTTTTTCTAGTACGAACTCTATGATAGATCGAACGGAAAGAATAGCTTCATGTTATTTTACTACGGACTCTTGAATAGATCGATCAGAAAGGATAACTTTGAGGCGGTTTCGTACCCTACCATAATCTCTTCGTTTGTTCTCCACTATTAGTGACTTTGGAGTGACTCTTTGTTGCATGCTGAGGATAGTTATATGATCCAATTATGTTATTGCTGTTGAGAGAACTTGCACTAGTGAAAGTATGAACCCCAGGCCTTGTTTCCTAGCATTGCAATACCGTTTACGCTCACTTTTATCACTTGCTACCTTGCTGTTTTTATATTTTCAGATTACAAAAACCTATATCTACCATCCATATTGCACTTGTATCACCATCTCTTCGCCGAACTAGTGCACCTATACAATTTAACATTGTATTGGGTGTGTTGGGGACACAAGAGACTCTTTGTTATTTGGTTGCAGGGTTGTTTGAGAGAGACCATCTTCAACCTACGCCTCCCACGGATTGATAAACCTTAGGTCATCCACTTGAGGGAAATTTGCTACTATCCTACAAACCTCTGCACTTGGAGACCCAACAACGTCTACAAGAAGAAGGTTGTGTAGTAGACATCAATCGCCACCCATCGGACGCTGAGTCTCCACTGCGCCACGCCGCCGAGATCCACCTCCATCGATGTGTAGGATGAAGCACCGCTCCACCACCTACCGACGCCCAACCACCAAGCCGTCCACATGTCCCTCCAGCCGATGAATGTCTCCAAAGATGATGCCCCCACGGGGGTGACGACGAAGACATCGCCATCATCCGATCTAGGAGGCCCCTCAACGCCTCCAACGAGGGCTATGACACCCACAGGCGCCGCCGTCAATGGTAGCCTCTTCCAGATCTGAGGTTTCCCCCGAAAACAATGGAGCGGGGGAAGCCCCCATGATACGTCCATTTTGCATCATGCTTTTATATTGATATTTATTACATTATGGGCTGTTATTACACATTATATCACAATACCTATGCCTTATCTCTCTTATTTTATAAGGTTTACATGAAGAGGGAGAATGCCGACAGCTGGAATTCTGGACTGGAAAAGGAGCAAATATTAGAGACCTATTCTGCACAACTCCAAAAGTCCTAAAACTTCATGGAGAATTATTTTGGAATATATAAAAAATATTGGGCGAAGAAAGCACCAGAGGGGGCCACCTGCCATCCACAAGGGTGGGGGCGCGCCCTACCCCCTGGGCGCACCCCCCTGCCTTGTGGGCCACCTGGCAGGCCCCCGATGCCCATCTTCTGTTATATGGTGTGTTTTGACCTGGAAAAAAAATCAGAAGGAAGCTTTTGGGACGAAGCGCCGCCGTCTCGAGGCAGAACTTGGGCAGAACCAATCTAGCGCTCCGGCGGAGCTGTTCTGCCGGGGAAACTTCCCTCCGGGAGGGGGAAATTGAAGCTATCGTCATCACCAACGATCCTCTCATCGAGAGGGGGTCAATCTCCATCAACATCTTCACTGGCACCATCTCCTCTCAAACCCTATTTCATCTCTTGTATTCGATCTCTGTCTCAAAACCTCATATTGGTACATGTGGGTTGCTAGTAGTGTTGACTACTCCTTGTAGTTGATGCTAGTTGGTTTACTCGATGGAAGATCATATATTCAGATCCTTAATGATAATTAATACCCCTCTGATTATGAACATTAATATGCTTTGTGAGTAGTTACGTCTATTCCTGAGGACATGGGAGAAGTCTTGTTATAAGTAATCATGTGAATTTGGTATTCGTTCGATATTTTGATGAGATGTATGTTGTCTCTCCTCTAGTGGTGTTATGTGAATGTCGACTACATGACACTTCACCATTGTTTGGGCCTAGGGGAAGGCATTGGTAAGTAATAAGTAGATGATGGGTTGCTAGAGTGACAGAAGCTTAAACCCTAGTTTATGCGCTGCTTCATAAGGGGCTGATTTGGATCCATATGTTTCATGCTATGGTTAGATTTATCCTAATTCTTCTTTCGTGGTTGCGGATGCTTGCGGGAGGGGTTAATCATAAGTGGGAGGCTTGTCCAAGGAAGGGCAGCACCCAAGCACCGGTTCACCCACATATCAAATTATCAAAGTAACGAACGCGAATCATATGAGCATGATGAAAACTAGCTTGACAACAATTCTCATGTGTCCTCGGGAGCGCTTTGCTTTATATAAGAGTTCATCCAGGCTTGTCCTTTGCTACAAAAAGGATTGGGCCACCTTACTGCACCTTAGTTACTTTTGTTACTTTTACCCGTTACGAATCATCTTATCACACAACTATCTGTTACTGATAATTTCAGTGCTTGCAGAGAATACCTTGCTGAAAACCGCTTGTCATTTCCTTCTACTCCTCGTTGGGTTCGGCACTCTTACTTATCGGAAGGACTACGATAGATCCTCTATACTTGTGGGTCATCACCCCACCATCGCCTCCAATGAGGAAAACGACACCCACGGGCACCGCCGACAATGGTGGCATCCTCACCCACTTCAGCAGCTAGGCCACCATCTCCTCCTCCACTTGATCCGTCGTCACGAAGTCACCACGAGGCAACACCCACCGACCAGATCCCTTTGGACCGACGATGAAGACAACCAAAGGTAGAGGAGGTCACATTGTTGTGTGACTGGCACCATGGCCACACACACGTCGGCCCGAGGCGCCCGCTCAAGATCCACCATCACAACCACGCCACCAAGCCGCGGCGGAGGGACGCCCCGCCGCTGCCATCATCCCCCGTACGAGCTTTGCCCAGCCGGGATCCGGCGGCGGCGGGAGGGGAGGTAGAGGGGAGGGGAGGCGGATGGGAGGGATCTAGAGGGGAGGGGCTCATGTCCCTACCTCTCTAAAAACATATGGATCCAAGCACCGGTCCACCCACATATCAAATTATCAAAGTAGCGAACGCGAATCAAATCAACATGATGAAAGTGGCAGACTAAGGCATAGCCTAGTGGTGGGAAGGGGCTGATGCCTTTCCACCCACCCAGGTTCGAGACATGGTACTTGCAATTTGGGGTTGTTGCACCATGTATACTGTAGGGGGTTCCCTTACAGTCTTTCTGTCGAAAGAAAACATGATGAAAGTGACTAGATGAAATTCCCGCGTGCCCTCAAGAACACTTTGCTTATTATAAGAGACCGTTCTAGCCTGTCCTTTGCTATAAAAAGGATTGGGCTACCTTGCTGCACTTTTGTTACCGTTACCGTTACTTGCTCGTTACAAAATATCTTGCTATCAAACTACCTGTTACCGATAATTTCAGTGCTTGCAGAAATTACCTTGCTGAAAACCGCTTGTCATTTCCTTCTGCTCCTCGTTGGGTTCGACACTCTTACTTATCGAAAGGACTACGATTGATCCCCTATACTTGTGGGTCATCACTACCCACAAGATTGAGAGGGGGGGTCAAGTCCTGGCAACTCGATAAAGTGCCTAGTTCGGACGAGCATCTATAGTGAATTTGAGTATTTATTCCGTGTGGTTTCAGTGGATTTGTGAAAATCTACTCGAATGTAGTGTCCCTATTGCCAAAGATGGGTGGTGCCAAAGAAGTTAATAACTTCTGCCTCATCCATTTGATACATAGTTTCCTGAAGTTGCCAACTAAGGTTCTTACACATCGCCTTAGTCCAAGGTCTCTAGGTTTGTTGGCTCTCACCAGAGCGCCTTTGTGTGTGGTTACTGCATTCAGCATAACTTTATGCTCACCCAATGCATGGCTCACAAGTTCCACTCCAATAAACACATAGCTGGTCTCGTAAAGCTAGAGATCTTATGGTATTTGACACTTTCCTCTCCAAGTGTTGAATAAGTTGGGCTTTGGCTGTCATTTAATAAATTGGGTTTATTCTAGAAAATAAAAACAATGCGCATGCACGCAAATCAAACAAGATAAAGTTTTGAGCTCTATTCTAAATATGGTTGTGAAGAAAATCTCCATTGTCAAGGCATGACAGTATTTGTTTATTTTCATGCAGCCCGGAGCGGTAATATAGTACCATGGTAGTCTTGAATAGAGCTCCATTATCAAGGTATGGCAATACTAGTTTTTACAGGTTTAAGATGAAATAGTTTAGAAACAATACCCAACAATCACAAGGTGTATCATCACGGTCACAAGAAGCATAAGTGAAGAATTCTCTTGGGCTCGCCTCGGATCATTTCTTTTAGGCAATTATCATGACACGCCTAGGCCTCGCTCCCCTAGTCCCTTCAACAAATTTTAAGGTTGATTAGTTTGATACCAACATTTGAAGGCCAATTGCTGGAAAGTCTAAAAATTGTCTATCAATTAATTCTTGCCAACTCTAAAAATGTTACCAACCTTTTGAAACTTTTGGTTTTAACAAATGTTGGTATCAAACCAACCAGCCTATTTTCTTTTTATGTTTGACTTTCATTGTGGGCACATGTGGATGTGCGTAGCTACAACCTTGAACGTTTGTTTGGATGTCAGAGCTGAATTGGCTTCACAAAAATGGAGGCAGAATCAAGTTTCAAGTAGAACTAGAAATGAATGTTCAGTTTTTTTCTGTTTGGTCGGCAAAAAAATCCTTAAAAAGAATCGAAACAACTAGCTAATTCCAAACCACTTTTGGTTGAAAAAGACCCGCAAAAAATGTTGAAGTGCATATGGATTGTCCAGTCTTTTTCATTATCAGCAAGCTCATCTACAATACTAAGGTAAAACCCAGAAGTTCCAGTGTCAGTTTCTAGCAATACAATATTAATGAGCTTTTTCCTTTCCTGGGGATAGATTTTTAGTTTATCTTGTGAGTGTTTTTTTGTTCTATTGAATTATGCCAGGATTGGTATCAAAGCCAGAGATCTCGAGTTCGGATAATGGTTTGAACAATTAAATAGAAACAATTGGAGTTGACTGGGGCCTAACAAAGCATCCACGTGAGGAAGAGTGCGGCGCACAAGTGAATTGATGGCCTTTCATGCCGATAGATAAGTCGATCAGTTATTGCAAAGTTCAATAGGGGCACGATGAAAACGATGGAGTTGTCGGTGATATCTTCTTCCCTAGCACCAATAGGGTTTTGGCTTGGCCATGGTAGAACCTGACGAGTGGCCATAGTTGAGCTTGGTGGAGTCATGGTGGGTGGCACCGATATTTCATTTCATTTTTTTCCATGAATATATGAAGCTTACGTGTCATTTCATTTATAGGAATTGAAGGAAATACATGGGGTGGGGGGAAATCACGGAACGCGTATACAAATTGACGTGTTCATGAATGCTTGAGCAGAGGAACAAGGGGTCCTCGCTGGCCCTTGTCCATTGACGAGTGTCCTCTTGGATGGCTTGCACCAATAGCGTAACGAAGTGCTGCAACCTGCCGAAACACACAGCCGTTGCAGTGCTTCCAAAGCCACCAAGCTGGGAATCTCTAGAAGGAACGGAACCGCCGCACATTAAAATGGGGAAAAGATGTTCGCCGAAGACAATTATAGCCATGGCTAGAGATGAGGTTTTCCTGTTCTGGGAGGTTGTTTCTTAATTGTTTTTTTCTTTCTTCTATCATTGCTGAGCTTGAGGTGCTTAGTCATTGTCACCTTGTGGTCTTGGCTCTGTTCTGTATTAATCCCGAAGACTTTGATCTTTCTCTTCTATAATGAATTGGCACAACTCCTGTTGTTGCCCCTCAAAAGCCACCAAGCTGTGAGAAGGAGGCAGGGTAGACCTTGGTGGAGCGCTGTAGGGGCTTACGATGTGGTAGCTGATGTAGGGTGGAACCCTAGATGGTCGATCTTTCACGAAAGGAGCAGATCCCAACGAGGAACACGAAGAACATGAGGGGAAAGAGAGGAATCACTCAAATCAACAAGAAACAATCACACATATGCTAGATCCTCGAAACACAAGGAGAGATACAAGATCCATGATCAACAAAGGACGGTACAAAGGTAACCGGTTCTTCTCCGTGAGGAGGTCTTGAGGGGTCTTCCCATGAAAGGGTCTTGAATCCAAGGTGGATCTTCTCTGAAGAGGTAACGGTCCCTCACGATGGAGTAGATCCGGATGGATGAGCGAAGCTCTATCTCACATATGAGCTAACACAACGCTAACCCTAACTAGGAGGAGGTGGAGGAGTATATATAGTCTAGGGCCACGAAGGGGTAAGTGGGGGATACATGGGCCTCGGCCCGATACTCTGCGCACGGACAGGCGCCGGTCGTCCGACGGGTACCGGACGACCGGTGGCTCGCGAGGGTCCGGTCGTCCGGTACTTGTCGGATGTCCGGTGTTTTGGCTCTGGATAGGTGGCACCGGATTTCTGGTCGATGTCGGTCGTCCGGTGGCTGAAGATCATCGGACGTTCAGCGTCTGGCGGTCGTTCGGTCGCTGTAGAGTTGGGGGCTGGGCCTTTTGGCTGGAGCGGCTTCCAGGCGTCGGACGTCCGGGAGCTGATGCTTCCTGGTAGCTCTTCCTCTTGTTCCGTGCGCTTGGTGTCCTCGCCGTCTTGTCCATGGTCTTCCTCTTTGTTCCTGGTCATGCATAGCACATATATTTGAGGTAGTAGCCATGTCTCACATGTGGAAAGTGATGGTTCGGAGAGGAGCGAGTTCACCTTGCGTCCAATGGCGTATAGTCGAGGTCTCATCTTATGTATCCTTGGGTCATGGGGAGTGGTCGAAGTGGACATGGGGATGATCGTAGGATGCTCCGCATCATCTCCCCCCCCCTTGGGAAAGATCCGACCTCGGATCGTGATCCTCATCACCATGGAAATGGTTGTTGTGGACGAACTTGTAGTTGGTGTAGATGAAGGTATGGCGCAATCCCAGTACTCCAAGGTGTCTCCGGTATGTGGTACATGCAAAATGAGTAAACACAAAGTACACTCGGAAATACAATGGTTAGCGCACACAAGGTGTCCATCAAGTAAGTATGAGTTTGTTCGGCAAGAATTTTCGTGACAAAGCGCATGAAGCTTAACAAGATGATAGAATGATACGCAAAGCATTCATGGGAGCAAAAGCATTCATTGTGCACACTAATGTATTGTGAATATGATCAATGCAACCACGGTGCAAAATGATGTCATAGTGTGATGGTTTATCAAGAGCATGAATATGGCAATGGATGCTCAATATGTGTATGTTATCATGCAATTGATGGTAGGCAATGTGAACACTATGTATGAATATGCCATCAAGAAAGATCACAACAAATTTGCTAAGGAAATGCACAAGCTCATATATCATGGATGACATGGGAATACAACATGCAACAAGGCAAACATAATGTGAGTCAATCCATACATAAGATGCAAATTTGTCATGTGCATGATATGTCCATCGAGCATGACATGTGTGATCACAATCAACAAATATGGAGGTGTTGGTGTACCAATACTCGATGTTGTGGCATGAGTGGAGGCTCGAAGGTGCATCCAATAAGTCCGAGTGCTCCTCAATGTGAAGGTCCATAAAGCCAATCTCCAATGTTGCTCCTCCGTTCGCGAGATGTATCATGTAGACAACAACAAGGGGCAACAATGAAAGAGTGACCCATCCAATATGCGTATTTGAGGATGTCTCAAAGGGGAGGAGTTCACCTTTATGGGAATGTCGAAAATGTTGGTGTCGCACATCGTGTATGCCTACACATAACCAAATTGTCTCATGACAGTATCGCCTTGTGAATCCTTCAAAATGAAAGAACATGACAAACACTCGGAAAAACAAATGAGGTTAGCGGAAATGCAAAACCTATCATTCGTGTGGTAAGATACCCAACAAGTGTATGCATCATACTCATCATAAGAAAGGACAAGGGAGTATTTCATAGTATGGAGGCATATGATGCGAGAACAACCAAATACAATAGGCTCAATCAAACAAGCATGCATCACAAGTAATATGTTCAAGTCTCCATGATCAATAAGCATAGCAAGTTGGTACTCAATACAAGTGGATATGAGGGATGCCACTAATGGAGACAAGATACAATGATCAAGATAAATCATGTGAGAGGCAAGAGCATATATGTCATCAACCCAAGAAAGCGAGTAATAGTGGAACATGGGTGATGCGACAAAGCAAGCAATCATAGTGATCAAGTCAAGCAAGCTAGTAGTGCAAAGATGCAACGTACTAGAGGTAATCATGGAAATCATGTCATGTGTGCAAATAGTGGGCATGAATAATTCACATGACATATCACAAGCATGAAAGCAAGATATGAGGAGGGTATCATCATTGTATTGGCAAGAAGTCCTATGTAAATAGCAATGGAACATCATGACTCTCCCAACACAAGAATCAACAATAGCATGGGGCACGAGGAAAACATGGTAATAGCAACAAGTATCTCCACCAAGCATGAAAATACACATAGGAGTAGCATAATGGGGAATCATGTGTAGATGCAAGCAAGGGTCACAATTGCATGGCAAAGACAAAGAAATAGGCATAACATGTAAAGTGAACACGATAGTATGGGCATAAGGTAACAAGTGATATATATCCCATAGCTGTGTGAGAGCCAAGTAGAATAGATGCGTGTAGTCGTTGCACGAAGAGAACGGTGGGAAGGACAATCCACGGGATCCCAAATCGTCGTTGCTCTCAAGAGCTCGTTTCGTCAACTCTTGGGATTGAGAGGTTGACGAGTATACATGAGTACCTACACAAAACAAAGACAAAGGGGAAATTGTGTGTGTGTGGTAAATGTACACATCATCCATTATGATGCGCACGTGCTTGTGTTGGTTAGCACAAAATATCCAGTGCTCAAATAAATGAGATGCGTGATATAGAAACATGTCATCCATCATGATAGGTTTGTTGTTATGTATAGCATAATGGAGGCTCAAATTGTGTAATGCATCATGGGAAATATCTAGAGCATTGTTATGCGTGGAATGCATATGGTGCAAGCAATTATGGGAATCATGCAAACTAGGGAATGCATCAAAATCTCCTAATATGTATGAGGAAACTATGGGGGTCTCCTCATGAGCATCAAAGTAAATATCACATGGAGAATATTGACAACATCCAAAAGAAAGCATATTTGGAACATTGTGATCATGGCATGGCATAGTAGATGAATTGCGCAAATCAAGTTAAGGAAGCATGGCAATATCATCGCATGAAAAACAAAAGCCAATGACCAACATCTCGTCATCTATGCCATAAGTGCAAATGGGATTTATTTTAATGGGGCATGCATAGTTACCATGTTGAGATTGAAATGATGCAATATGGGAGATCTCACTCATAGCATATGACAAGTTTAAAGGGTTGTTGAACATGATGTGACCAAAAGAATTTTCACATGATATCCTATGGAGCATAGCATCACAACTAGGCAAATCAACATGCTCATCATCATATTCATCATAAATAGGTGGCATATCTAAGCATGTAGAAGACATAGCATGTGGTGAATCCATAAGGTGATCATCATCATGCAAGCAATCATTTGCAAGATAGTCCACTAGTGGGACAAGAGGAGCATCATCACCTATGTTACCTTTAGAGCATCGCTCATGTGTTGTAGGTGAGGTTGCAACTTGATGGTACCATGTGGGGGGTGCATCTTCTTCCACCATGGCCATCGTCGTCTCCATTGGGGGTATGGACTCATCGAGGGTAGGCATGTCGTCATGTAGGAGACCTAGCACCAAAGAAGAAAACACACTCGGAGTAGAGGTTAAGTCGTTAGAAATCATAGTGGCCTCACGTGTCGTGTCAACTACCTCACTCACTAAGTGTTGTGGCTCACTCACTCCCTCTTGGATGCTCTCACTCATATGGTTGGTGGAGTCACTCAAATGGCTCTCAACCTCACATAGGATGTGTGGCATGCTCTCATGTGTGGGGCTAGTGGTGGTCACACTCATCCTCTCATAGGAAATGCTCTCAATGTCACGTATGGTGGAGTCACTCATCTCACTCATGGGGTGGTGGATCTCCTCACATGGCAATTGGGACATCTCATGATATATGGGTGTCGGAGAGATGTAGGTGCAAATGTCTCCATGCTCAACTCCTATTGCCGCCTTGGTTGAAGGGATAGTCCCATGCTCAACCTTCTTGTCACCGTATTGTTATTGGAGGCCCATATGATGTGGCACCTCGTAGCTCGGCTCCATGACCGAAGGGAATTTCCCATGCTCGGCTATCTTCCTTGAGGGGCTTCCGAAGATGGAAGTGTCGCCCTCGCTTGCAGGTGGTCGCCTCGTTGTTGAAGATGTCGATGTAGGCAAACTCACGGGAAGTAGACGAAGATGCCGTACGTTCAAAGGCGAATATGTCTTGATAGCACTTGGCGAAGATGCCGAAGTGGTGGTGGTGGTAGCCGTAGCTTCCTCTTGGTGGTGCTTGTCTTGCGGTCTTCTCTTGTGCTCATGAAGTTTGGCCGTAGCTTGATGTAGAGCTTGTTGGGACTTGTAGGTAGGCGCATCTCGAGCATCTTCATGATGATGGTGTCGTTGTCGTGCTTGCGCTCGTAGTAGATGTCGTTCGTCGGTGTCGTGCACATGATGCTTGGAGGTGACTTGCCCTTCATGACGATTTGTATCACGAATGTGATGATGGTCGCCATGTAGATGTGGACGTGGACGAATTGCACTTGCATTGCTTGAGCACTCCGAAGATGATCGACTTGCTCGCCACCGCCTTGAAGATGACGAAGGGGAAGAAGAAGACTTGTAGTCGGCCACCATGTCTCGTAGTTGATCCTTTAGCTCGTCCAACTTGGTGTCGATGTAGTCCCTTTTCCTTGCTTCGAAGTGTCGTATGTCGATGGCGAGGTTGTCGAGGCGCTCTCGCAAGGTAGATTGTGCACATTGCATTTCGTGTTGTAGTCCGAAGATGGACGTTTTGGTGATGTAGTTGTTCGCGCCGTTGTTGTTGTCGAAGACCGAAGATGAAATGCCCATCACAAGACTCGAGCAAATATGAGTGGGAGAAAGGAGAGAACCATACCAAATGTACATTGACCGATGTTGAAAATGGATCAATGATCACTCAATGATTGAACAAGGAAATAGCACAATCGGTACCGATCTCGTCGATTTCTCACACCTACACAAATAAGGCTTATGGTGGAGCTCGGTGAGGATAGTGGCACAAAAATTTGATGCAAAATGTTAGCAAGAGTCAATAATGTTGAAAGAGATTAACAAATTCGCAAGTAAAACAATTAGACCAATAGCAATGAATGGCACACGGAAACGCACACATGGATAGATAAATGGGGTCGTGCAACCAAGGAATGAGCACAAAATGTGGAATCCACGGAAAACGCTCGTGTTGCACAACTCAAGAGAGACGCTAGCACGATTGCTCAATAGGCGGATACGACACTTGTGCACAACCTATAAGATGCAAAATGTATCAACTTCTATCCCAAGTATGCTATGTATGTATGGTTCCCGGTGTTTCTCACACGATGATCCAAGATGATCGGATATGACAATCTTATGTGCAATGTGGTATGATGCTATGGCTATTGCTTACAAGCTTCTTTGCTCTTTCTTTTTGCTTAAAAGCTTATTCTTTTTTTATATGGCCACAATGTGAAATGCACAAACCAAGATAGCAATTGTGTATATGCGGGAACAATCTTTGTGACACAATGGATGATATGATACCAAGATGATATGATATGTATGCAATGGAAGGTGTAGATCACTAATGTGCACAAGTAACGTTGCCGGCAATACTCAAATGGCTAGTCTCGATAGGCAAGTAACACAAAATGGGCTAGGGGTTATCAAGGCAATGGCAAGGGAATATACAATGGAGGGATACCACGATACGAAGATGATATCGATATGGAGGTTACCGTCCGTGGCGATGATGAGTGGCGGTATTCTTGATGTAGAACCGTTCATAATTAGCCGAAACACCTTAGGAAACGGAGAAAAAAAAACGGAAACTCAAAATCTCAAAGGCAAATGTCAAATGGTGGTGGCGGGATGCGGTGGTGGTGTTACGATGGGTTATGCGAGTAGGCAATGCGGAAGTGGAGGGTTAAGTTGAGGTGGCAGAAGTGTATGATGGGCAAGCCTATGCGGAAGTGGTGGTGGTGGTTGATGAAGAAGTAACCGGCCCTAAGTAGCCGAAACACCTTAGGAGACTCGAATCACTACTCAAGCAACCACTAATGCTATGGTGAACCAAATGGGTTAGGTTGCGGAAGGCTATTGTGGTTATGCGGATGATGTGGTGGAAGCCCTAGGCAAAGATGCCAAAGTTGTCAAAATTTGATGAAGTCAAATGATGTTGGTCATATTTTTGTGGGATGGAGGATGTCAATAGCTTCAAAACGAGCTAAAGAACGTCAAAATCGAAGTTCGGATGAATTAGTTATGGCCGAAACAAAAATCAGCCGAAGTTGATATCTACAAGTGTCGGACCTCCGGAAATGGACGGATGTCCGGTCGTCGGACGTTCGGTCGGGCTCGGAAATCCGCTGTTTCAGCTCGGGATCGGGGTGTCGGATGTCCGGTAAGTACCGGTCGTCCGGTGGTTCCTGGGGCTCCGGACGTCCGGTAAAGTGGCGGTCGTCCGGTGGGTCTGGGTCAACGCGAGATGCGAGATTCGGGACGCGATTTTGGGCAGAAATTAGGGGTTTGGGGGTCAAAATTGAGGAAATTTCGTGGATGAAAAGTGGGGAAACTTGAAGAGATGGTAGATCCACTCGAAACCAAGCAAATCCATGGATCAAAATCAACAAAACATTATCAAACCAACAAATCAAAAAAAATTGAGGCTATTTTTGTGGGGATTTTCGAAATTGGGGAAGAACACAACAAAATCAAGCTAGAAAACGAAGAGGGGAGGCTCCGAAATCGTGATCAACGTGGCTCATGATACCAAGATGATGTAGGGTGGAACCCTAGATGGCCGATCTTTCACGAAAGGAGCGGATCCCAACGAGGAAGACGAAGAACACGAGGGGAAACACGAGAGGAAAGAGAGGAATCACTCAAATCAACAAGAAACAATCACACATATGCTAGATTCTCGAAACACAAGGAGAGATACAAGATCCACGATCAACAAAGGACGATACAAAGGTAACCGGTTCTTCTCCGTGAAGAGTTCTTGAGGGGTCTTCCCATGAAGGGGTCTTAAATCCAAGGTGGATCTTCTCCGAAGAGGTAACGGTCCCTCACGATGGAGTAGATCCGGATGGATGAGCGAAGCTCTATCTCACATATGAGCTAACACAACGCTAACTCTAACTAGGAGGAGGTGAAGGAGTATATATAGTCTAGGGCCACGAAGGGGTAAGTGGGGGATACATGGGCCTCGGCCCGATACTCTGCGCACAGACAGGCGCCAGTCGTCCGACGGGTACCGGACGTCCGGTGGCTCGCGAGGGTCCGGTCGTCCGGTACTTGTCGGATGTCCGACGTTTTGGCTCTGGATAGGTGGCACTGGATTTCCGGTCGATGTCAGTCGTCCGGTGGCTGAAGATCGTCGGACGTCCGGCGTCTGGCGGTCGTCCGATCGCTGTAGATTTGGGGGCTGGGCCTTTTGGCTGGTGCGGCTTCCAGGCGTCGGACGTCCGGTGACTGTCGGACGTCCGGTGACTGTCGGACGTCCAGGAGTTGATGCTTCCTGGCAGCTCTTCTCTTGTTCTGTGCGCTTGGTGTCCTCGCCGTCTTGTCCATGGTCTTCCTCTTTGTTCCTGATCATGCATAGCACATATATTTGAGGTAGTAGCCATGTCTCACATGTGGAAAGTGATGGTTCGGAGAGGAGCGAGTTCACCTTGCGTCCAATGACATATAGTCGAGGTCTCATCTTATGTATCCTTGGATCATGAAGAGTGGTCGAAGTGGACATGGGGATGATCATAGGATGCTCCGCATCAGTAGCCCACCAGTCCGCAAACGTCGTCGCCGAGCAGGGCAGGGTAGCAATGGATTGGCAATGAGAGAGAGAATATCATGCCACGCCTGGCGGAAGGAAGGGCAGCCAGCCAGAAGATGTTGCATACCCTGGAGGGTCTGATCGCCGACATTTCAATGGAAAAGAAATGTTTGGGATGGAGGAATTTCACTTTACATACTACAATCTGCCCCTCAAGCGGACTGAAATCTCCTATGGTTAAGCGAGTTCATCTTTTTTCTTTTTTTGATAAAGACAAGCTGGTTCATCTACTGTAGCATTTCAAACAATTGGGATGCTTCACCCCGAAACTTGATTTGGAAGTTGCGGCTCCCTAGGAAGATACTCTCACCATCCCAAATTACTTGTCACAGAACGGATAGAAACGGATATATTTAGAACTAAAAATATGTCTAAATACATCCATTTCTACAATAAGTAATTCGGGACGAAGGGAGTAAATATGATGCTGTGGCGCTTTGACCACAACAGCCTGCCCCTGCGAGCGAACATCCAGCACCGTGGCCCTACGCAGCAGACTAGACTAGGATGGCTGGGAAGTGCATGGATGAATCAGGGTACATATGAACCCACTTTGGAAAAACACATTTCTAAATGCTAATTTTTTTAAAAAATGTTGCACAGGTACGTGTCCATATTCGATGTGCGTGCATAAAGTTTCACGAAAAAATAGATTTTTCTGTGGCTTGTGCAAAAAAGACAAAAATTATGGGTGAAACACTATTTAGAAGCACTGAAATTTGTCTTTTTTACGGAGACAAAACAAAAGGATATTTTTGCACAAAACTTTGTGCCGCATACACACATTTGTGAACATGTATGCCTGATATTTTTTTTTTGAATTTTTTAACATTTAAAAAGTGCTTAAAACGAATTTTTTGAAAATTGGGTGCATATGCCCATGGGTGCAGGGGGTGCCTTCTCAGGATGGCTGCCACATGTTCCTGAGCTGCAAATATACGAACCCCTGCCAGCATGCCAATCCGGAGGGGTATTGACTACACAAAAGACAGGCAGGTTGCAGATACAACACGCCATTTCCTTGCTGAAACACCCATGACTGCTAGTATTACACTCCTTAAAAGCAAGCCAATTCGTGTCTGATCTTGGAAATGGGTCGGATCATCACTGGAACTGACGCCACGATCCTCGACAATGCTCTAACTTCCGGTGATCGTAAAAAAAACCGTGTTGTTTCTCGCAGTAGAGCTTCTAACTCTGTTCTTCATGGCTTAGCAGCTCATGAAGCGCATATTGGCATGATGATGCACCTGGCTATGTAAACGCTATGGTGGCCAGCGATTTAGCTGTGCCAGCAATGTAATAAAGCCCAGCAGATTCCTACGAAAAGAAAATCAAACTGGCCCCATAACAGGACCAAGTCTTGGGGTACACCTTACGGCTGCAGGCTGCGTAGTTCAGGAGTTGGATGTTGATAGTTCAGGATTTTTGTCTTAGGATTAGGATTGATTAAGGAATTATCTGACCCAGTCTTGGCCACCGGCTCAGTACAGTCCAACATCGGTTTCACTGGACTTGCAAGTGTTCCATGCAGAATAAACATACAAACTGAGCCCGACGAAATAGAACCTCTAATCTGAAAGTGCCACTGACCTAGTGCAAGTCACTGGAACTTTCTGATAAGCTCAAGTTTACGAGCCTGGAAGAACTTACAACGGCCTTTTCCACTCGATTCGATCTCCTCGGACTTCCTTTTGAACCCTGTGAAACCTAAGCTCGACAACGTGACCTGTCGCTTGGCGCTTCCGTAGCCAGCTGCATCTTCATCAACTTCGTCCGACTCCCTACAAGTGATCACATGCCACAAATCATCGTGGTGGTCATTTACATTTTGCTATTACCGCAGCGCAGCAGCATAAGGGTTTGAATTCAAACTTACCATGTGACTTCAACTCCATTCTTGAAGTATGCCGTGCAAGTTCCCCAACTAAAACGCACCAAAGTTGGGAAACCAAATACTGGATGCTTATGATCTTTTAACCATTGTATAGTATTAGGATCTGCTCCATTAATTAGGAGCACCTTTAAAAACAGTCGTATGCATTAAACATTGACAACATCGTTGATCAGGAGCAATCGGTTACCTCCTGGATAACCTGATCCAGTGTTCATGTGCATATTCTGAGCTGTTTCATCAAATACCCAGTTTCGTAAGGCTCTATCCCTAGTGACCTGCAATGCATGAACATATTCAAACTTGGTTGAAACAGTTCATAACAACACAGAGCCCATATGTATGAGTCTTGACTCTTAGACACTAACAACAGGGTAGAGACTATCACGAATAAATACCTTTGCAACTATACTTGCTCCACTAACAACAGGGTAGAGACTATCAGCTTTCTTGGCAACCACAAATTTGATGCCTGGAAACTTTTCAGTAAGTTTGACTCTGTACTTCTCAGGATCTCCAACTGTGTCGATATAGACCTTTGCAACAAGTACACCATTATTCAAACTATGTTGTGAGCATTTCCATTTAGAAAGGTTATCTGTGTACATGAATACCATTTCAAGAACAAAATAACTTACCTCTGTCAGTAGAACTCCACTATCAATAGCTTTTCTAACAAGGCCCATTGCAGAGTTGTGGGATATTTCATTGAGATTAATTTTTGTCCTGAAAATCAAGAAGACTTTTAATCTACTGAAGAAGGTTGAGATTTGAAGTTCATAGTGTACTGAAGCATACCTTTTTAACATTTTGGCAGATAACACTTTTGAGCATATGACATCAACCTCCCACCCGATGGAGCTATTCATCTTCAGACTTTCAAACAGCTCCTCCCTTTGCTCCTCCTTCAAGGTCTTCGAATCTGTTGAAGAATAGAAGAACGATAAGCCAACCAAGTTCGCTGATAAATCAGCAACGAAACTGCTGAAGAGTCTGGGCGATTTCATAACTTGTTAACTGCTACTCCCTCCGTCCCAAATTAATTGACTCAGATTTGTCTAGATACGGATGTATCTAGTGTTAGATACGGATGTACTCCCTCCGTCCGAAAAAACTTGTCATCAAAATGGATAAAAAGGGGTGTATCTAGAACTAAAATACATCTAGATACATTCCATTTTATTCATTTTAATGATAAGTATTTTCGGACGGAGGGAGTATCTAGTGTTAGATACATCCGTATCTAGACAAATCTGAGTTAAGTAATTCAGGACGAAGGTAATAATTTAATTCTTCCACTTCAGCGAATCCAGTACTCACGGAAAGCAGCATTACCAGGCTACTCTAGGACTTGACAATTGGGGAATAATATTGAAAATGGTAAAACTACCTAAATAAATTAAAGAATTGGCGACCCTAAAGTTGAAATTCATGCACGGTGCAAAGAAATAGATATGGGAGCTCTCAAATGGCAGAAGCTGGTTTTTTAAACTAAAACTACTATTTGATGTTTTACTCAGATAAGAAGTACACAGAAGCAGTTATGAACTCCCTCCGTTCACTATTATAAGATGTTCTAACTTTTTCTAAATCAGATGTATGTAGACACGTTTTAGTGTGTTTGTTTGCTCATTTCAGTCCGTATGTAGTCTCCATATTGAAATATCCAAAACATCTTATAATGGTGAATGGGGGGAATACAAGAATGGAGACAAAGGAGGTGGGGAGGAGAGTGGGCGGGCCAGCGGGGGGTGAAAAAAAAAGGCAACTATGGAGACTTGAGGGAATAGCAACAATTAATCAGGTTCTACTGAAAAAGACAAGATGTCTGTACCATAGGTGTTTTTTCTTCTGTCCATAAACTCAAGGGCTCAGGTTCATGCACACAGTATCAAGTTTTAAGAAACTATGCTTGTTTCTTTCCTCCCAAATCAACCAAAGTACTGAGTGTGGTAACTTAATACAAGACTTGGTCTTTAAATGATAATGTGATCCAGTTCCAAATTTGCCTCTTGGTGCAGGATGCAAGTAATTTGTTTATTAAAGTAAAATGCTATCACTCCGTTCACAAATATAGGATGTTCTAACACTTTTCTGAATCAGATGTATATAGACACGTTTTAGTGTGTTTGTTCACTCATTTCAATCTGTATGTGGTCCACATTGAAATATCCAAAACATCTTATACTCCGTATTTGTGAACGGAGGGAGTATGTCACAGCAACCTAAACTAATTAAGGAGTTAAGCAATCCAGGCATTCCCACAAGCACAGCAGTCAAGCAGACTACTAAATTTATGAAATACAAGAAAAGGGCATGAGTGAGACCTGCAAAACTGAGGGTGGCAAGAGTGTCATGGTAGGAGCGCGCGCAATACATGCAGCCATACACCATGGGACCTGCGGGAGCGATAAACACAAGTTATGATTCTTTTCGGAAAGAACACATCTAATATTTCTGCTTAATCCATTCGCAAATCCGAGTTCTGCTCCGGATATTTCATTGGGGATGCGCGCAAATCAGATAAAATTGCGAGCAAGATTCTACCTTTCAGCGGAAACGGGTTATCAGCGTATAATTAACAGTATCTTGCAGCAGATCTACAAGAAACGAATGCATATGCATGGCCCAATTCGCCAAACCGAAAGCTAAAATCAACAGCAAGACGGAGAAGAGGTGGTTTACCAAGAACAGGGCCGCGTCCAGCCTCGTCGATGCCCATGAGGCAAGGCTCTTTGGTGGCCCACTCCGGTGCTGCCGCCGCTGTCGCCGTGGCCGCCGCCGCCGCCGCCGCCATCTCAGTCGCAGTTTTTCCTTTTCTTTTTTGATGAGTGAAATCTCAGTCGCAGCTGCGCGCGGGGAGACCTACCTGATGCCGCGAAAACGGTAGAGCCTCTTCCTTTTTTTTGAGGACACATCCAGTTATGTCGGCCCAATATACCTTCTAGCACTTCTGCTTAATCGACCCAATACGGATTTTATAATAATCGGCCCAGTATGTATTTTTTTAATAAAGCGTTAGAAATTAATTAACATGTTGATTAAAGTGTTTGTTGGACACGTCCCCTCAAGGGGTATATATTATACAGATCATCATCAATAAATGAATTGCTTGATTCATTTGTTGTCTGTCGATTTCTTTCTCTATCTCTGTTCTTAATACGTTATCAGCATGATTGGTTTATGTTCATCAGAGGAACGAAATATTGTGGTGACACACGAGGCGAGGCTTATAGCACAGGGGTTCACGCAAAGACCCGTCATCACATATATGATGAAACATATTCGTCTATGAGTGGAATAATGTTCCGATATTTGATATCATTAGCAGTGAATAATGAATTTGTATATCCAACTGATGGATGTTGTGACTACTGACTACATAGTTGTATGCGTCACTTGATTCAGATATCTCTAAGATAATTCCGAATGAATGAAGATTCTGAAATTTAATCGCAACATTTCTTGTGTAAAGCTTCAGAAGTCATTTTATGACTTCAAGTAGTCGGTGAGGATGTGGTATAACTGACTGGGTGAGTTCCTTTGTTAGAAGGGTTACTCAAACATTGATATTGCTCATGCATGTTAATCAACAAATATAAAGATGGATTTTGCATCATTCTTGTATATGTTGATATCTGAATATCATTGAAACTACACAAGAAATGCATGAGACAAGTAAGTCATCTTAAGACGGAGTGTGAGATGAAAGATTTAGTTGAGACCAAACATTGCTTGAGTTTGGAACTCGAGTGTATTCCTCCGGGAATACTTGTTCACCAGCCTACATTTATCCGAAAGATCGTTGAAAAGTTCAAAATGGATAAGTCATACCCATCAACTAACTATGGTTGTGAGATCGCTCTTGATTAGTAGAGATAAATATCCATTTATACCTGAGTGTAGTGATGAAGAGATAGTATAACTGAATTTTCATATCTCGGTGCAATGAAAGCACTAATGTATCTAGCAACCGCACCAGGACTGGTATATTATTTGCAGTGAATTGATTGTATAAATACAATGCGTCACCAGTGAAAGGCATGGGTTTAGTGTGAAGAATATTTTAGATATCTTCTAGACATCAAAGATCTTGATTTGTTCTATTAGGAAAATCAAGATATGATCGTGATTGGATATCGTGATGCCGGGTGCATATCAGATCCCCATAATCCTAGATCACATACTGATTTGTTTTCTCGAATGGAGGTACGACCTTCTCTCGGAAGTCAAAAGGAAAAACTTTAGTAGCTGCATCCGCTAATCATTCTGAATGTATGACGCAACATGTGAATCTGTTTGGCTTCACAGAATGATGAACTTTCTTGAAAGTTCGGGTGGATTTGATTGGTAGGAATCACCCACCATTATCTATAAAGATAATGTTGTTTGTATTACATAGATGCAGACAAGTTATATAGAGCAATATTACAAAGTATATTACTCTGAAAATATTTTATTCCTCGTGAGTTGAAAAGTGGGAAGATAAATATTTTGGAAGCAAAGTCATATGTGATCTTTGATCTTTGTGATATATTCACAAAATCTTTACCAAGTTCTTCATTCCCGAAAGATGTTAATGATGTGGTACAAAATGACTTGTAAGGTTTAGGGGGAGTGCGCTTCTGAACGATAATCTGTTCGAGATCCTCGGATCCTTGATATTGCACTCTTTTCCTTTATGAGTTTTTTCCTATATGGTTTCTCATAAAAAGTTTTAGTGAGGCAATAGTAATACAAGCATTGTGATATGTCATTTTCTCCTTATTTTCACACTAGGTTTTTGGAATGAGTTTTTCATGGCATATTATACTTTCGAAGCTTTAGATATGAAGCAGAACGCTGGAATTTCGTTGTCGCTCGAGTGAGTCTTGAAGGTTCGTGGTTGGGGTTGTTGCACATGCTATGCTAGCCATTCCAGAATCTGAGTCATCATCGGATTCATCAACTTCTTCAGAGTTGGATGATTCTTCTTCATGAGAGTCCACTTCCTTGCCGATGTATGCCTTGGCCTTGCGATAGGTATTCTTGTCGTTGGACGAGGACTTGGATAGATTCCATGAAAAAGATCTTGACGAGGACTTGGAGGAACTATCCTTCTTCTTGAAGATCTTCTTGGACTTCTTCTCATCATCTGATTCGTAGTTCTCGATCTTCCTTTTAACATGGTTCTTGTTACCTGAATCAAATCTTCCAGTAGCTCATATCTCAGCTTCCCAGAGAGAGAAGTCCGAGATGAAATGTCCTGGTTTGTTGCACTTAAAACATGTGTACTCTCTAGTGGGCTTCGGAGAAGACTTTGACTTGCCAGAGGAGCTAGATCATTTTCCCTGAAACTGGTTTTTCTTTCCGAAGCGCTGGAATCTTTTAGTGATCAGTGCAAGATCTTTGTTGATTCTTTCAGGGTCATCGAAATCTTCTTCGGCATTGTCTTCTGAAGAGTAATCATCTACGGCCTTGGGAGCGTGACTCTTTGAGTGACTAGAACCATAGAGATCTCTCTTTTCTTCTTCCTGTTCCTCATGGGTGTTTAGCCATGATATTGGCAGAGTCAAGTGTCTTGAAGTCACCTCGTTCACGAATCATTAGAACAAGGGTATCAAAGGAACTATCAACATACCAGAGCAAATTCTTCATAACTTCATGATCGGTGATGTCTTCGGCACCGAGACCTTGCAGTTCATTCATGATGTCACTCAGACGATCGAATGTTTGTTGACAGCTTTCATTACCTATTCTCTTGAAGCGCGTGAAACCCCTGTAATTAAGCTACAGTAAACTCTAACTAATGTCGCCATGTCAGCACTTTTGATTAAGCTTAATTGCCTCTTAGTTGAAAATAAATTCAAATTTAAATCAAGAATTTAAATTTACAAATAAGGTTGGAAAATAGTTCATCATTTTGCAAATATTCCAAAATAAATATTGGTAATGTTAAACAACCTCACCTCTTTGCTCATTTGAGCTCTAGCTATTAAAACAGTACCAAAACATTAAATTAAATACTTTTCTTTATTATAAGAATTCGAAACTATTTTAAATAAATCCCAAACTCTTTGTGGCAGTGCATAAAATTGCAATATGAATTATGTGCCAAGTCCCATATTTTATAAAAGACATCAACTACTGGAAATAAAATAAAACATAAAATAAAAAAAGAAAAGAGGAAAGAAAAAGAAAAAGGAAAGAAAAGGCAGAAAGGTGGCATTGTGCTACGGCCGAGCCACGCCACGGTGCTGGCCCAACCCAAACCCCCCTCGTGCCCTTCTCCCTATTCACGCCCCCCCCCCCCCCCCCCCCCGAGGATGTAGAGCGCCCGTCCATGACGCTGATAGCCTCGGGGCGGCCATCCGGCGGCTCCACGACGCCTACTAGGTCGTCCCCGCCCCGGTCGAACCCTAGCGTCCCCCTTTCCTTCCCCTCGCTCTCTCCCTCGCCAGACCCGCCGCGCCCCCCCCCAAACGCCATTGTCGCCATGACCGTCGTCATCCTCGCGCCCACCGTCGTCCCCGCACCCTGAGGAGGTGTCCAAAGGCTCCTCTGTCATCTGCCTCGTCGACCCTGACCACCGGTTCGAGCTCATCACCCATACATCAACGTCGATGCCATCATCTCCTTCCTCGGGACCTGCCGCACGCTGTCGTCGATTCCGGCGACTTCACTCCGTCCCACGCCTCCCCGAGCAGCTCCCCGGCCATGATGTGAGCAAAGGGCCTCCCCCCTCTATTTTTTTCCCTTGATCCGAGCCCTCTGGCTCGTTGGCCGCTAATACGTCTCCAACGTATCTATAATTTTTGTTTGTTCCATGCTGTTATATTATAATTCTTGGATGTTTTACAATCATTTTATGGCAACTTTATATAATTTTTTGGGACTAACCTATTGAGATAGTGCCCAGTGCCAGTTACTGTTTTTTGCTAGTTTTTTACTTCGCAGAACATCCCTATCAAACGGAATCCGAATGCAGCGAAACTTTTTGGAGATATTTTTTGGACCAGAAGACAACTTGAGAGCCAAGAAAGCACCTAGGGGGAGGCCCGTGGGGCCCACAAGACACCAGGGCGCGCCAGAGGCCCCTGGCGCGCCCTAATGGGTTGTAGGGCCCACGGGGGTCCCTACACCGCCTCTTCGCTCTATAAATATCCAAATATTCCAAAAACCCTAGGAGGGCAGACAAAACACAATTCCAGCCGCCGGAAGTTCCAGAACCACGAGATCCAATATAGAGCCCTATTCCGGCACCTCGCCGGAGGGGAACACGATCACGGAGGGGTTCATCATCCTCATTGGTGCTCCTCCGATGATGCGTGAGTAGTTCACCATAGACCTACGAGTCTGTAGGCAGTAGCTAGATGGCTTCTTCTCTCTTTTTGATTCTCCATACAATGGTCTCTTGGAGATCTGTTTGATGTAAACTTTTTGCGGTGTGTTTGTTGGGATCCGATGAATTTTGAGTTTATGATCAGATCTATATCCATGAATATTATTTGAGTTTCTTTGATCTATTATATGCATGATTGTTATAGCCTCGTATTTCTTCTCCGAATCATTGGTTTAGTTAGGCCAACTAGATTGATTTTTTTCTTGCCATGGGAAGAGGTGTTTTGTGATGGGTCCGATCTTGCGGTATCCTCACCCAGTGACAAAAGGCGTAGCGAGACACGCATGTATCATTGCTATTAAGGATAAAAAGATGGGTTCTATTCCTACATGAGTAGATCTTGTCAACATGATGCCATCGTTCTTATTGCATTACTCGGTTTCTCCATGAACTTAATACACTAGATGCATGCTGGATAGCGGTCGATGTGTGGAGTAATAGTAGTAGATGCAGAATCGTTTTGGTCTACTAATCTTGGACGTGATGCCTATATACATGATCATTGCCTTGGATATCGTCATAATTATTCGATCTTCTATCAATTGCCCAACAGTAATTTCTCTACCCACCGTATGCTATTTTCTCGAGAGAAGCCACTAGTGAAATCTACGGCCCCCGAGTCTATCTTTTATCGTATTGCTTTCAGATCTATTTTTCACTGTATTTGTTTTCAGATCTATTATTCCAAAAACCCAAAAATACTTGGTTGCACTTTTATTTGCATCTTTTATTCGCGTTTTATTCAGATCTATTTATCCAAGCTCGTATAATTTAATCTATCTTTTTACCGAGGAGGGATTGACAACCCCTCTTACGCGTCGGTTTGCAAATATTCGTGCTTTGTATGCAGGTACCGTTTACATAATGTTGCTTGCTTCTCCTACTGGTTCGATAACCTTGGTCTCACAACTGAGGGAAATACCTACCATAGTTGTACTGCATCATCCCTTCCTCTTTGGGGAAATACCGACGCAGTTCAAGCCGCATCAAAAGGAATTTCTGGCGCCGTTGCCGGGGAGACATCATCAACATCTATCAAGTTCCTAATCACAAATCTCATCTCCTTGCGATTTAAATTATTTGCCATTTGCCTCTCGTTTTGAGCTCCCCCACTTCACAAAAAAAATCATTTTATTCGCCTTCTTTTTCTTTTTCCTTTTTCTCATCAGATCTCTTGTTTGCATATCTCTTTGCTAGCATGACTACCCCTCCTTTGTCACCAAATTTTGAAGTTCTATACTTCAAGTAGAAACAAGGAGAAAATTTGAAAGATGCTTGGTATATGTTAATGGATTCCTACCGCATTTGTAATCTAAAGGGGGATGCAAAGATTTTGCTTTGTAATTCTTATATAGGTTTAGCTTTGCATCATAGACAACTATTGGATTTCGCCGCAAAAGGGAATTTTATTGAGCTTGATGTTAATCCCGCCTATGAAATACTAGAGGGAATATTGGGAGTTCCACCACCAAAAAGGGGGTTTACTTTTAACCAAGAGGGGATTCAAAAATTAGACAAATTAGGTGATCTACAGAAAAATTTGGTTGAGTTGCAAAAATATAATGAACCCCTCAAAATATTGGTGGAAATCTCAATCGCATGAATACTTTGATCACTCTTTGTAACAAGCGGTTGGATATTTTAGATCTCAAGATGGTCTCTTTTCCTAAGAATTTGGGGAAGCGTAAAGAGCCTCCTAGGTTTGAGAAAGCCCTCACAAAAGTGGCAAAAACTAAAGATGACAATACTTGAATCTATACATCATGCCTAGCTAAGGGCATAAAACGATAGCGCTTGTTGGGAGGCAACCCAATGAATAAAATTTATTTTTGCCTTTTTCTTTCTGTTCTTTAGTGTTTGCACAATTATGCTACTGTTATGATTCTGTTTTTTATGTTTTATTTAGTATTTGTGCCAAGTAAAGCGTTTGGGATCATGTTGGGTGATAGTTGATTTGATCTTGTTAGAAAATAGATTTTTTTTGCATCCAGTAACAGAATTGTTAAAATTCACAGAAGGGACGAAAACTTCTGAATTTTTTCACAAGATTGATGTACCAATTGCGTACGTTTTCCTAAGTTTTCAGAATTTTTGGAGTTACAGAAGTATGAGTAAAATTCACGTCTTTACATACTATTCTGTTTTTTACATATTCTATTTTCGTTGCATTGTGTGCTTATTTTGATGAATCTATGGTTTGTATCGGGGGGTATAAGCCATGTAAAGTTAGAATACAATAGGTATAATGCAATAACAAAATTTGAATGGGTTTTCAACGGTACTTAAAGTAGAGATTGGTTTTCTTATACTAACGGATCTCACGAAGGTTTTGTTAAGTTTTGTGTGATTGAAGTTTTCAAGTTTTGGGTGAGATCACGATGGATGAAGGAATAAGGAGTGTCAAGAGCCTAAGCTTTGGGATGCCCCACGGCACCCCAAGTTAATATTCAAGGAGAACCAAGCAACTAAGCTTGGGGATTCCTCGGAAGGCATCCCCTCTTTCTTCTAACGACCATCGGTATTTTACTTGGAGCTATATTTTTATTCGTCACATATCATGAGTTTTGCTTGGAGCGTCTTGTATTATATGAGTCTTTGCTTGTTTTGTTTTTTAGTTTGTCACAAGTATCCTTGCTGGACACACCTATTTGAGAGAGCCAAAATTATGCTATGATTTGTTAGAATTGCTCTTTATGCTTCACTTAAATTTTTTGAGCCATGGAATTTCTCTAGTGCTCCACTTATATCTTGTTGAGCACGGTGTGCTTTAATATTTGAAGAAATAATCTCATGATTCACTTAGATCTATTTGAGAGTTAGTAAAATTTTGAAGAAATTCTCTCATGCTTCATTTATATTATTTTGAGAGAAAGAAAAAAAATTATGCTCATGTTCTTCACTTAAATTTGTTTGAGCTTGTCAAAAGAAAATGCAATATATGAAATTAGTCCCAAAGTGATAGATATTCAAGAGGGATATAATAAAAACTTTCATGTAGATCATTGGACAAAATAAACTTGATTGCTTGTAATAGTTTTGAGATATGATGATAGTAATATATGAGTCATGTTGGTGAGTAATTATTCTCTAGTAAGAATATTGGTGTTAAGGTTTGTGATTCCCTACACAAGCACGAAAGTCAATAGTTATGCAATGAAATTACATCCTACTTGTGGTGCATTGTTTAGTGTTAGTTATGCTTAATGCTCGTTTATGAGAATGTTCATTTCTTGGTTTGTTGCTTCTCAATATTTTTGCTAGCCTCCACTTGTACTAAGTAGAAATACTACTTGTGCATCCAAAATCCTTAAACCCAGTTTTGCCATATGAGTCCACCATACCTACATATATGCGGTATTTTCGTGTTGTTCTAAGCAAATTTGTATGTGCCAACTCTAATTTTCAAAATGAATCTACTTTTTGTGTGCCCGTACCGCTCATGAAGCGGCAGGTGGCCAATATTTTTCCATGCTAGATGTGTTATTCTCAAGATGAGTGTTTATTTACTTGTCATTGCATGAGAGTGTGGCGGTAATAGGGATGCCCAGTCCCGAAATGAAAAAGAAATTTACTTTATGTTGCCAAATAATAAATTCCTTGGAAAGTGTTGGTATGGAAGGCCCGTGGATACTGCTAGCCATGGATTGTGAAAGAATGGCGGAAAAAGGAATAAACTTTATTTTATGTTTGGGAACTGCCTATGATGTATCTAGCATGGAAAGTATTGGGAACCACTCGGTCATTTTTGTTGACAGGAAAAGGATGCCTCTCAAAATATTTTATCTCTAAATTTAAGTTTTGGGCTCTGGCACCTCTACAAATCCCTACCTCCCTTTGTGAAGGGCCTATCTATTTATTTTTATGCAATTTTTTATTTTTATTCGAGTCTCCATCTTCTCTTATAAAGCATCAACTAAGGGGCACTATGATCATACTTGTGCATTGGATGTAGCTAATATTCGAGTGTGTTTCATGAATGGATCAATGATTGAGCATGATGGGCTAGGGATAGCTTTCTTTAGTGTTGATATTTTGAAAGACATGGTTGCTTATTGATATGCTTGAGTATTGAAGTTGTCATGTCAAATATAAACTATTGCTTTGAACCATCTAAAAGTCCAAATGTCCATGCTACAAAGGAAAAGAATATGTGATGAACATGTTAGGCAACATTCCACATAAAAAAGTCTGTTTTTATCATTTACCTACTCGAGGGCGAGCTATTCTAAGATAGCAAGAACTAGCTCCCAGTGCGCATGAATTAAGCTTGGGGATGCTGATACGTCTCCAACGTATCTATAGTTTTTGATTGCTCCATATTGTTATATTATCATTCTTGTATGTTTTACAATCATTTTATAGCAACTTTATATCATCTTTTGGGACTAACCTATAGACATAGTGCCCAGTGCCAGTTTTTTTTGCTTGTTTTTTTACTTCGCGGAATATCCCTATCAAGCGGAGTCCAAACGCAGCAAAATTTTTTGGAGATATTTTTTGGACCAGAAGACAACTTGGGAGCCAAGGAAGCACCCAGGGGCCCACAAGACACCAGGGCACGCTAGAGGCCCCTGGCACGCCTTGATGGGTTGTGGGGCCCACGGGGGTCTCCTGCACCACTTCTTCGCTCTATAAATATCCAAATATTCCAAAAACCCTAGGAGAGCAGACAAAACACAATTCCACCCGCGGCAAGTTCTAGAACCACGAGATCCAATCTAGAGCCCTATTCTGGCACTCCGCCGGAGGGGAACACGAGCACGGAGGGGTTCATCATCCTCATTGGTGCTCCTCCGATGATGCGTGAGTAGTTCACCATAGACCTACGGGTCCGTAGGCAGTAGCTAGATGGCTTCTTCTCTCTTTTTGATTGTCAATACAATGGTCTCTTGGAGATCTGTTTGATGTAAACTTTTTGCGATGTGTTTGTTGGGATCCGATGAATTTTGAGTTTATGATCAGATCTATATCCATGAATATTATTTGAGTTTCTTTGATCTATTATACGCATGATTGTTATAGCATCGTATTTGTTCTCCAAATCATTGGTTTAATTAGGCCAACTAGATTGATTTTTCTTGCCATGGGAAGAGGTGCATTGTGATGGGTTCGATCTTGCGGTTCCTCACCCACTGATAGAAGGGGTAGCGAGACACGCATGTATCATTGCTATTAAGGATAAAAAGATGGGGTCTATTCCTACATGAGTAGATCTTGTCAACATCATGTCATCATTCTTATTGCATTACTCCGTTTCTCCATGAACTTAATACACTAGATGCATGCTGGATAGCGGTCAATGTGTGGAGTAATAGTAGTAGATGCAGAATCGTTTTGGTCTACTAATCTTGAACATGATGCCTATATACATGATCATTGCCTTGGATATGGTCATAATTATTCGATCTTCTATCAATTGCCCAACGGTAATTTCTCTACCCACAATATGCTATTTTTCCCGAGAGAAGCCACTAGTGAAATATACGGCCACTGGGCTATCTTTTATCATATTGCTTTCAGATCTATTTTTCATCGTATTTGTTTTCAGATATATTATTCCAAAAACCCAAAAATACTTTGCTGCACTTTTTATTTGCATCTTTTATTTCGTGTTTTATTCAGATATATTTATCCAATCTCATACAATTTAATCTATCTTTTTACCGAGGAGGGATTGACAACCCCTCTTACGCGTCGGGTTGCAAGTATTTGTTCTTTGTGTGCAGGTGCCGTTTACATGGTGTTGCTTGGTTCTCCTACTGGTTGGATAACCATGGTCTCGCAACTGAGGGAAATACCTACCGTAGTTGTACTGCATCACCCCTTCCTCTTTGGGGAAATACCGACGTAGTTTCAAGCCGCATTAGCCGCCATAGCCGTGCTACTTCTTGAGCTTGCGTTGGTTTTTCCCTTGAAGAGGAAAGGGTGATGCAGCACAACAGAGATAAGTATTTCCCTCAGTGAAGAACCAAGGTATCAATCTAGTAGGAGTAACGGGCAACTCCCCAATAGATGCACCTGCACAAACAATCAAACACTTGCACCCAACGCGATAAAGGGGTTGTCAATCCCTTCACGGCCACTTGCAAATGTGAGATCTTATAGAGATAGATAGAACTAAATAAAAGATAAAATATTTTTGGGTTTTTGGTGTATGGATATGAAAATAAAAGATTGCAAAATAGTAGATCGGAAACTAATATGATGGAAAATAGACCCGGGGGCCATAGGTTTCACTAGAGGCTTCTCTCTTGAAGGCAAATAATACGGTGGGTGAACAAATTATTGTCGAGCAATTGATAGAAAAGCGCAAAGTTGTGACAATATCCAAGGCAATGATTATGCATATAGGCATCACGTCCGTCTCAAGTAGACCGACTCCTGCCTGCATCTACTACTATTACTCCACACATCGACCGCTATCCAGCATGCATCTAGAGTATTAAGTTCATAACGAACGGAGTAACGCCTTAAGTAAGATGACATGATGTAGAGGAATAAACTCAAGCAATATGATGAAAATCCCATCTTTTTATCCTCGATGGCAACAATTCAATACGTGTCTCACTACCCCTACTTTGTCGCTGGGTGAAATCACGCAAGATTGAACCCAAAGCTAAGCACCTCTCCCAAAGCCAAACCGAACCGATAATTCGAATAGAAGTACAAAGATATCGAATCATGCATATAAGAATTCAAAGAAGATTCAAATAATATTCATAGATAAGCTGATCGTAAATCCATAATTCATCGGATCTCGACAAACACACCGCAAAAGAAGATTACATCGGATAGATCTCCAAGAACATCGAGGAGAACATGGTATTGAGAATCAAAGAGATAGAAGAAGCCATATAGCTACTAGCTATGGACCTGTAGGTCTGTGGTAAACTACTCACGCTTCATCGGAAGGGCAGTAGAGTTGATGTAGATGCCCTCCGGGATCGAATCCCCCTCCGGCAGATTGCCGGAAAAGGCCCCAAGATGGGATCTCAGGGGAACAGAAGGGTGCGGCGATGGAAAAGTGTTTTTGTGGCTCCCCCTGATGGTTCTGGAATATATGTGAATATATAGGACAAAGAGCTAGGTCAGAGGATCCTCGAGGTGGCCACAAGGTAGGGGGTGTCCCCCCTAGGGCGCGCCCTCCACCCTTGCCGCCGCCTCGTGGCTCTTTTGGCTTGGACTCCAAGTCCCCTGGGTGTCTTGTGGTCCAAGAAAAAACATCGTAAAGTTTTATTCCGTTTGGACTCCATTTGGTAGTCCTTTTCTGCGAAGCTAAAAAACAAGGAAAAAAACATAAACTGGCACTGGGCTCTCGATTAATAAGTTAGTCCCAAAAATAATATAAAATAGCATAATAATGCATATAAAACATCCAAAACAGATAATATAATAGCATGGAACAATAAAAAATTATAGATACATTGGAGACGTATCAAGCCGCAGCTCGCCCCCCCTCGCTCCGTCTCCGCCATAGCTAGGCCCCCTCCCCTCTCGTTCGTGCACGCCGCTTCGCTCCTGGGACTCGCAGGAGTCCGACGGGCCCTCTGGCTCGCCTCGCCGCGCCCCTAGCGCCGTCCCCGGCAAGCACCCGAGCCCACCACCGCTCCGTGCCATTGTTCCGGCCGCCCCCGCATGAACTGTTGCCGTTGTTCGACGCGCCTCTTCGCGCACGTTCAGACGCGCCCACCCGCTCATGTTTTGGTCGCATGTTGGCGATTCCCGATGTGCGCCCGACCCCTCCGTCGTGGTTTTGGCCACCGGCGGCTAAACGTTGGCGCCGCGGCTGACGTGGTTGACCCTGGCGCCCGCCCCGCGTCACTGACATGTGGGCCTTGTAGTTTAGAAATTAGTTTAAGTTTAAAATTAATCAAATAATTAAATGGCCACTGACAGCTAGGCCCAACCACTTAATTAGATTAATTGGGTTTAAATTAAACATGTTTTAATAAAAGGATAAACGGTCAGCTAGTGATTGCTGACTGGGTGTTGACTGGGCCCCTGGTCCCAGCAGTCAATGACTGTGGCTAGACCACAGTGGGTACAAAATGTAAATGCCCCGTAAAAAATCAAATCAAATAATTAAATTAAATCAAGTAAATATAGAAAATCATTTAAACTTCGAAAAATCATATAAATTAAATCGTAACATGGATTAAAATAATTTATATATGAAAAATGATCAGAAAATATAATGAATATGTTTATGCTATCTACATACCTGCCACACCCCTCTATCATAGCGAACATCGACACTTTGCCCCTGGACTATTTTACCAAAAAACACCTGGAGCTGGGAAAGGGTTGCATTAGAGCATTTCATCATCACTTACTGCCATGACATGCATTGTGCTGCATTTTTCTGCTCCGTTATTTATCTGTTTTTCCCCTCTTCCCTATTCTTTTGGTAGACCCCTAGACCGCCGGTGACCCCCGGTACGACTACGACGTCGATGAACCGTTCTTCTCTGCAGAGCTTCCAGGCAAGCAAACCCCCTTGATCACTCCGATACTGCCTATTCTTCCCTCTACTACTCGCATTAGAGTAGAGTTACCATTACTGCCTTACCGTTTAACCCTATACTGCTGCATAGCCTGTCCTTGCTACTACTATTGATACTTACATGTTATCCTATATGCTAAGTATAGGTATGCTAGTATTCCATCAGTGGCCCTACATTCTTGTTCGTCTGCCATGCTATGCTATCGGGTCGTAATCCCTTCGGGTGGTGATCACACACACACACACACACACATATATATAGTATGCATACTATACATGATACATTATATAATTAAAGCCGGGTTGGCTCGTAGAGTACCTGCGAGTGATTCACGGACTGGGGGCTAAAAGGATATTTCTCCTAACGACCCCCTGAGTGATTCTTTGTGGTGGAACGACATGGCAGGTTGAGACCACTTAAGAGAGAGGTGGGCCTGGTCCCTGGTCGGTGTCTGCGGTTACTTCATCATAACACGCTTAACGAGATTGGGTATTTGATTTGAGTTGGCCGCTGGCCTTTTCGCACTAACCACCACGCGGGATGAGTTATGGGGAGTCGGCGTCGTACGATTTCTCCCGTGAGCTTTTCAGATGTCACAGATGAGTGGCACGCGTCCGAGTGGTCTGCGTAAGCACCTGCTTTGTATAAAGAGGTAGCCAGGACTGGTCCCGGCCGTCCATGCAATGTGCAGGAGTGCAAAGGGTGATGGGCCCAAGACCCCTAAGCACTTAGGATGTAGACCGACATGCTGACCTCTTTGGAGAGCCTAGGTAGGACTACGCCATGTTGATCTTCTAAGGCCGAGCATTACCCAGGAAAGTGTGTCCAGCGAGACGTGATTGAGCGTCGGGCAATGTGGTGCACCCCTGCAGGGAAGTGATCTATTCAAATAGCCGTGTCCATGGTAACAGGACCACTTGGAGTTGTATTCTGATCTCTTACAACTAAAATCGGATACTTGATAAAATACACCCAGTTAAGTAACATATACAACTCGGTGATCGCTCTCTCATAGGGAGACGAGGAGGGGATCTCCGGGTAGATTATTGCTATACGATGATACTTGTTACCATTCCAGCTACTCTCTTCTACTACTTCAAGATGGTGGCTGCCAGAAGATGTAGTCTTCGATAGGATTAGCTTCTCTCTCCTTATTCTGGCATTCTGTAGTTAGTCCACAAATACTACCCATTTTATTGATACCGATGCATATGTAGTGTAGGTATGATGTAAGTCTTGCGAGTACTTTGGATGAGTACTCACGATTGTTTTGCTACCCCTTTTCTTTTGACCCGATTGCTGCAACAGATGATGGTGCTGCAGATGGAGGTCCCCCCCCAGTGGAGCGTACTACATGGAGACCGACGACCAGGAGTAGTCCGTAGGTCCCAAGCAGGAGGCCTCGCCTTTCGATCTAGTTCCGTTGTTTTGCTCAGCCTTCCTAAGGCAAACTTGTCTAACTATGTTTGTACTCATATAGTATTTGCTTGATGACTTATGCATTCGGGTCCTTGTGACCCCTGGCTTGTAATATACAGACTGATGTTTATCCTTTGTGTCGTAGAGTTATGTTGTGGTATCTTCCCGTGAGTCTCTAATCTTGATCGTGCATGTTTGCGTGTATGATTAGTGCATGATCGAATCGGGGGCGTCACAAAGCGGTTGAACTTCTCTCGAAGGGTGTCAATGCGAGCTTCTTTCAGAGTGGAAACACCTTCATTGATTTTCTCAACGATGTCCCACAAATCATTGTAATTTCACACTGGCGATAGCGAAGAAACTGAGCACGAGAGAGATGACCCCCAATTTCATCTTTGGCCTGTCATCCATCTGAATGTGTTTCTTTTCATGTTCAGTGGGGACTTGAGGTATTTCCACGATGAATCCACTCTGCACCACATTCAACATCTCATCATCAATTGCTTGGAGACAGATATTCATCTTCTCCTTCCAGAAGGGGTAGTCCATCCCATCGAAGATGGGGACCTTGAGGTGCGACTTGTAACTCACTGAAGACATACTTAAACTCCAAGGTTGTTAGACCAAAATGAGCAGAGTCAAGGAGTACCTTGCTTTGATACCAATTGTAGGAACGAAGTATGTCGACCAGAGGGGGGTGAATGGGAGTTTCAAAATTTCTTTCTGAAACTTCAAAACTCTCGAAACCCAGTAGTGGAATGAAAGATAATAGATTATAGTGAGTGAAAGTAAACTACACTACTGCAGGATGCTGCTAATGCGACACTACAATCAGAGACCCTTCAACGAAACTGTGTGCGATGCATTAATCGCAAACGGTGATGTAAAAAACATCGAAAAAGATGCAAAACGTTTGTGATGGTGGATACATCAAACACGGTTCAGATTTTAGTTGCGTGTGCGATGCGGGTCATACGATTCAGTTTAATGAACTGTTTGCGATGAGGCAGAACAACAGAAACTGGTAGCCAGATGAAGGCGTGTGCGATATACGGCATACAGTTCACTCAGATAAACTGTTTGTGGTGAGGCAGAACAACAGAAACGGGCAGCCAGATGAAGGTGTGTGCGATATACGGCATACAGTTCACTCACATGAACTGTTTGTGATTAGGCAACACAAAAGAAACGGGCAGCCAGATGAAGGTGTGTGCGATATATGGCATACAGTTCACTTAGATGAACTGTTTGTGATTAGGCAACACAAAAGAAATGGTCAGCCAGATCAAGGTGTGTGCGATATACGGCATACGGTTCACTCGGATGAACTGTTTTCAATTAGGCAACACAACAGAAACAGTTCAGCCAAATCAAGGTGTGTGCAATGGAGGGCATGATAAACTGTTTGTGTTGAGCAAAGAGAACAGAAACGTTTCGTGTAAACAAGATGTGTGTGATACGCGACAAACATCCAATTACATAGGTGGCTAGTACACACATGACATTTCCACACATCAAGTAAACTATTACATGCATAATTAACTAGGATAAATGATCATCTGATCATCGTCTACTTCTTGTGACGCATGCCACCACTGCTCTACTAGGATAAACGGAACAATATTCTTTACTGTGAATAGTGTGCTCTGTTGGGCACACAAGTATACGGATCATAGCCTTGGGCGAGCAATGTGCCCACATGCGTCGTGCTAGCTCGATGTTCCTTCTATGCTAAGTTTCCATTAGTTGATAGTGTTTTGTGAACACGCCGCCGTTTCCCGCCATTTCTTCACCGGTTTCCCACCGCCACCCAGTGATATTGCGCATAAACCTAGGTGGCGCGCGACGCACGGAGGCAACAAGCGCAACCTATAGCACATTCACCTTTTCCAAGCAAGCCAACCCACCAAAGCGCCGCCTCCGGCATCAACCTCGACTAGGAAAACGAGAAGGCACCACGGCCCGTCGAGGCCGAGGCGCTCCCCGACAACATGATGGACGACGCCGTGATGCGCGTCATCGCCAGGGTTGAGAAGACCCTTAGCGCATGGCGCTTCCGTGTTGTGGATCAAGATAGGCATGTCAGCGCCGAGAGGTTGCAGCTCGCCGCACAACATGATCGATGGTGCGCTGCAGAGCAAGCTAGGCTCGTCCGCGCCGATAGGCTGCGGCTCGCCGCACAGCGAGACCGTTGGAGCGCCGCAGAGCGAGAAGCGCGGCGCGCCACACAGTAAGAGCGGATCGATCGGCGCTTGCCCGTTGTCGACAGTGCGTCGCAGCTAGGTACATGACTCGTCAGTATCCCCATTCCTCGCCAGGAGTGGGAAGAGGTCGTCTGCGCCGTACTTGCACCAGAGGCCGGCCGCACCATACTTGCATCGAACGCCCGCCACGCCGTTCGCATGGGTCGCGCCATTCGCCTTGTCCGCGGCCCGCTCGATGCCAACGCGCTGATCGCTAGGCTCGACTGCCTCCTTGGCCCAGGTGTCCACCTGGGCACAGTATAGGAACATGGCCATCGCATCCTCGAGCTGGTGATCTCCGATGAAGTAGCCAACTTGGAGCTCGAGATCGCGCTCCAGATGTACCGCGAGCGTGTCGACCTCTTGGACGAACACCTGCACGAGTTGAGGTAGAGCCAAGAGCTACCGTAGGCAAGGGCTGCTGGCCATGGTCTCATGGACGCGTTTTATTTTGTTGAGTCGTTTCGATGTGGATCGCTATGTATTCACAACAATCATAATATTTCTCTATTTATTGCTCTATTTCAATGTGTGTACTCTGTTTTTTGTTCATATATGTTCTGTTTTGATGTGTGTATATATGCTTTCCATTCTGTATATGTGGATAATAACAGCTACATACAAATTAGTATACGAAAACAAATAGAAAATGGAATTCATAATATATATTAATTGTTCATTAGTTCATCACAGAATATATATAATATCATCACATATACGTGATGATACTTAACTACTAGGTACAATGCATAAAATTGAAAATGAACAATACTAAAACTAATAATCCCTCCTGGGGGAAGTATTCTGGCAGCCCCTCGCCAACAGCTCCCTGGCACGCGGCGTCTTCCCAGTACGGAGGCAGTACTCCGCCTCCTCCGCCTCGCAGCGTTTGACGTACCGATCTGCCTCTTGCTGGCGGACGAGCGCGAACGATCTTGCCATTTCGTTGGGCACCCACTGGAGCTCGTCGTCGGTGGCACGTTGGAGCTTACCGGCCCACCTCCATGCAGCGATGAGGCGCCTAGCGCCTTTGACCCTCCTCGCAAAGTACCCGTCTTCGTACACTCCTCCACATGACGACGCACCCGCCCCCAAAGCTCCACCGCCTCCTTTTACAGGTGGCATCACGGGCTTCACAAGCCACCTGGTACCTGGCTTCCTCCTCCGCCATCTCCTTCTTGAACGCCACTTGCCTGGCTTTCTCAGCCGACAGCAGTGACTTCTAAAGACAAAGATTGTATTGGCTCCAAAACCACTCCAAAGTTGGGGGGGGGGGGGGGTCCGGCGCAACCTCGTCCGACGACGCGTAGGGGTCCTCCTCATCGCTGCTCTTCGACTGAGCATCCTCGGGGTCCGGCGCTTCCTCGTCGGTGCAAGGGCAGATCGGCGCCATGGCAGAGATTTGAGAGAGAGGGCGAGCGAGGGGAGGATGTAGATAAGAATGCATGCGGGACGACATGATCAAGGTAATATTTATAGGCGGCCGGAATCTAGATCGACGGGAACAGTACACATGACGGTCGCCAGAATTTACGAGTACTGTACTTTGAATTACACACGATTTCCGCAGCAAAAGCCATGTGTGAACTTAATAGCTGACGGTTTCCAATACAGAACCGCGTCTGATTAATAACCCGCACCACTCATCTTCCAAACCTCGAGGCGCGAAATAGAGTGCCAATCGTGTGATGCCCGGTTGACTTGCCAGATCTTTACATTTTCTTTTTTGAGCACCAGATATTTACATCGTCTCATCATATTTTAATTTTTTGGAATTTAAATGCTATGGCACTCCATGCATGTGTCCAAGCCGTGACACCAATATGTTTGAAAATTTGTTCCAGTTTACTGTACATGGAATTAACTCGCACACAAGTACACAAATATGTTTTTTCAAACCGTTATGGTTAGCAGTTGCATGTAGATGTAGTTCAAATTTGGATTACGATCATTAAATGGCTAGAAAACCACTTAAATGTTTTTAAAAGGTCAAATGACCCCTGAAAATATCCAAATTTAGACATGATAGTTGTACTAGTGCACGTTAACTGTAGAAATTTTTTGAAGGCCATAAGAGGAAGCTATCGTCGATTTGTCATCAAATATGCATTGTTCCCTCTCGGAACCACGAGCCTTCTAGTGAGTGCTCCAGTTTCTGAGGGGTGTGTGTCCAAATTTCGTCAAACAGGCCAATTTTTTTACCACATCATCTTGGTGGCATAACATTACGTCAAGTAAGGTTTCGTGTGTTTCTGATCATTTTTTTATATTTTGGAATTTAAATGCCATGGCACTCCATGCATGTGTCGAGGCCGTGACACCAATATGTTTGAAAATTTCTTCCAATTTACTGCACATGGAATTAAGTCGCACACAAGTACACAAATATGATTTTTCAAACCGAAATGCTTAGCCGGCATGTAGATGTAGTTCAAACTTGAATTACGGTCATTAAATGGCTAGAAAATCACTTAAAATGTCTTTAAAAGGTCAAATGACCCCTGAAATTTTCCAAATTTTCACATGACAGTTGTATTAGTGCACGTTAACTATAGAATTTTTTTAAGGCCATAAGAGGAAGCTATTGCCAGTTTGTCATCAAACATGCATTGTTCCCTCTCGGAACCACGAGCCTTCTAGTGAGTTGCTCCGGTTTGTGAGGGGTGTGTGTCCAAACTTTCGTCAAACATGCCAAAAATTTTACCACATCATCTTGGTGGCATGACATTACATCAAGCAAGGCTTCACGTGTTTCTGATATTTTTTAATTTTTTGGAATTTAAATGCCATGACACTCAATGCATGTGTCGAGGCCGTGACACCAATATGTTTGAAAATTCCTTCCAATTTACTGCACATAGAATTAACTCACAGACAAGTACACAAATATGTTTTTTCAGACCATTATGCTTAGCTGTTACATGTAAATGTAGTTCAAATTTGAATTACGGCCGTTAAATGGCTAGAAAATCACTTAAATGTCTTTAAGAGGTCAAATGACCCGTGAAATTATCCAAATTTAGACATGACAGTTGTATTAGTGCACGTTAACTGTAGAACATTTTTGAAGGCCGTAAGAGGAAGCTATCGCCCGTTCGTCATCAAACATGCATTGTATTCTCTCGGAACCACGAGCCTTCTAGTGAGTTGCTCCAGTTTGTGAGGGGTGTGTGTCCAAACTTTCTTCAAACATGCCAATTTTTTTACCACATCATCTTGGTGGCATGACATTACATAAAGCAAGGTTTCATGTGTTTCTGATTTTTTTGGAATTTAAATGCCATTGCACTCCATGCATGTGTCCAAGTCGTGACACCAATATGTTAGATTTTTTTCCAATTTACTGCACATGGAATTAATGCGCACACAAGTAGTCAAATATGATTTTTCAAACCATTATGGTTAACTGTTGCATGTACATGTAATTCAAATTTGAATTACAGTCATTAAATGGCTAGAAAATCACTTAAATGTCTTTAAAAGGTCAAATGACTAAGGGAGTCCTGGATAAGGGGGTCTCAGGTGTCCGGACTATGTGACATGGGCCGGACTGATGGGCCGTGAAGATACAAGATTGAAGGCTTTCCCCCGTGTTCGGATGGGACTCTCCATTGCGTGGATAGCAAGCTTGGCGGCCAGATGTGTAGTTTCCTTTCTCTGTAAACCGACTTTGTACAATACTAGCCCCCTCCGGTGTTTATATAAACCGGAGGGGTTAGTCCGTAGAGGTTATCACAAATCATACAGGCTAGACATCTAGGGTTTAGCCATTACAATCTCGAGGTAGATCAACTCTTGTAACCCCTATACTCATCAAATTCAATCAAGCAGGAAGTAGGGTATTACCTCCATTAAGGGGGCCCGAACCTGGGTAAACATCGTGTCCCCCGTCTCCTGTTACCTTCGATCCTTAGACGCATAGTTCGGGACCCCCTACCCGAGATTAGCCGGTTTTGACACCGACATTGGTGCTTTCATTGTATAACGCCCACGATGCGGCTATATCTCCCATGTGTCGAGGCACGACTTAGAGGCATAACCGCATTATGGTTTTGTCGCAAGAAGGGTCATCTTCACACAATCCCATGTAATGAGCAAGAATGGGATAACGAGAGTTGGCTTACAATCGCCACTTCACACAATACATAAATAATCCATACATCATCCAAAATCCACACATAGACCGACTACGGTCAAAACCAAATGAAAATAAGATAACCCCAAATGCTAGATCCCCGATCGTCCCAACTGGGCTCCACTACTGATCATCAGGAAAAGAAACATAGTAACGACCACGTTCCTCGTCGAACTCCCACTTGAGCTCGGTTGCATCATCTGCACTGGTATCGTCGGCACCTGCAACTGTTTTGGTAGAATCTGTGAGCCACGAGGACTCAACAATCTCACACCCGCGAGATCAAGACTATTTAAGCTTATAGGAAAGGATGGTGTAATGAGGTGGAGCTGCAGCAGGCACTAAGCATATATGGTAGCTAAAATACACAAATGAGAGCGAGAAGAGAAGCAACGCAACGGTCGCGAAGCTAGAAATGATCAAGAAGTGATCCTGAAACTACTTACGTTCATGCATAACTCAAACCGTGTTCACTTCCCGGACTCCGCCGAGAAGAGACCATCACGGCTACACACACGGTTGATGTATTTTAATTAAGTCAAGTGACAAGTTCTCTACAACCGGACATTAACAAATTCCCATCTGCCTCATAACCGCGGGCACGGCTTTCGAGAGATAATACCCTGCAGGGGTGACCCAACTTAGCCCATTATAAGCTCTCATGGTCAACGAAGGATAAACCTTCTCCCAGGAAGACCCGATTAGTCTCGGAATCCCAGTTTACAAGACATTTCGACAATGGTAAAACAAGACCAGCAAAGCCACCCGAATGTGCCGACAAATCCCGATAGGAGCTGCACATATCTCGTTCTCAGGGCACACCGGATGGGCAAGACGTCGGGTTGGCATAGACCCTGGTTGCCCAGGGGGCGCCAGACATCGCCCAGTTTGGGCCAGCACTCGAAGGAGCACTGGTCCGGGGGTTTAAAATAAAGATGACCCTAGGGCTCGCGAAAACCCAAGGGAAAAAGGCTTAGGTGGTAAATGGTAAAAACCAAGGTTGGGCCTTGCTGGAGGAGTTTTATTCAAGGCGAACTGTCAAGGGGGTCCCATAAATCACCCAACCGCGTAAGGAACGCAAACTCAAGGAATATAATAATGGTATGACGGAAATTAGGGCGGCAAGAGTGGAACAAAACACCAGGCATAAGGTCGAGCCTTCCACCCTTTACCAAATATATAGATGCATTAATTAAATAAGAGATATTGTGATATTCCAAAATATCCATGTTCCAACATGGAACCAACTTCAACTTCACCTGCAACTAGCAACACTATAAGAAGGGCTGAGCAAAAGTGGTAACTTAGCGAAACAACGGTTTGCTAGGAAAGGATGGTTAGAGGCTTGACATGGCAATATGGGAGGCATGATATAGCAAGTGGTAGGTAGCGCAGCATGGCAATAGAACGACAACTAGCAAAGCAAAAATAGAAGTGATTTCGAGGGTATGGTGATCTTGCCTGCAAGGTTCTCAGAGTTGTCGAAAGCTTGATCCTCGTAAGCGTACTCAATAGGTTCCTCATTCACAAACTCGTCTCCCAGCTCTACCCACAGCAAGAACACAAGCAATGGAACCACAATCAATCACGGGAAAAGCACAAGCAACATGATGCAATACATGCATGATATGCGAGATGTGGTATGCGATGCATATGCGTGCTCTGGAAAAAAAGGATGAGCAAGGCAGTAACTTGGCAAACCAAGTATGCCACTGGAAGGATGAGATGATTTTGGTCAAAATCGATATAAAGATCACCGGAAACGGATGCACGGTTTGCAAATGGCAAGCAAAACAAGAATGACACGATTCTGCGATTAACAGCATGATAGCACTTAGAATACATCAAGAAACTATGCTACAGCCCTCCAACATAGCAACAAAGCATATGACAGTAATCTACAGGAGAAGCTTGACAAAATATGAACACTGAGCTACGGCTAGATCACAACATAACAGGTTCAAACAAGCATGGCTAAAGTGCAAAAGATATCAGGTTCACAGACTTAGTGAAATTACTGGACACGGCATAAACAGCATCAGGTAGCAATGTTCAGAGCAAGAAACACACATGCTACAGGAACGTAACATAGAAAAACAAGGCATGGCATGAATCTATTAAATGGATAGAACAAAAGTCCCTTACTGACCATGAGCCAGAAAGGACCAGAAGATATGATGGCTCCCATGTAAACATAGAAAGTTACGTTAACAGGTTTCAGACTTGGCAGAAAACAGAGCATGGCAGAAATAGTATTATGAAGGCATCTTTGTGAGCTTGATTAACTCACCACAAAATAATTCATGACAAAACAAGCATACCTACAGCAAGATGGCATGTTTATGAAGCTAACAATGGCAAGATAAAGTTCAAAGCATGTATGAAACAACTACTACAACCTTGGCAAAAATGAATATCACGTAAACAATCTGCCAGGAACATTTTATAGCAAAAGTAGAGCAAGATTGAGTCATGCTAGGGCACTACATAATTGCAAACAGGGGCATGGATGGATAGACAACAACTATATCTACAAAACATCCTTACTGAACATGCTCAAAATAAGCATGGAGCTCTCTGTAGACACATGGATACATGGCAACAAAATAACAGCAGAAACAGACGGTGAAAATCCTAAGTCCCTGAAAACAGAAACATCACGAAGCCTAGTTTGCATGCTTGTGCTAGTCACTACATAGATCACAAAAATACATGGCATAAACCTCTGTAAAGATGGCATGGCATACATCAAAACACATGTAGAGCTCCTACTCATAAGATGCACACATCAATTGCAACAAAAATAACAAATCACCACGTTCTGATAAGTAACAGCAGGTAACAGCATATAGCACTCTTGCACCAGAGATTTGGGCATCAAGATGGACTCAAATGAACATGGAACAATGGAACAAAATGAAGAGCATCTCGAGACAAACATTTCGATATATTACACGCACGAAATGGAGCAGTATGCAGAGAGTTATGATGCGATGAACATGACAACAGAATGTATAAGAAAAAGGACTTGGAGATATTTCGGGGGGGGGGGAAGAAAAACAACCTCCGGTGGATCTAGATCGGGCCGAGGCTAGGGTTCGTCGCTCGCCGGAGCTCGAGGAGAGGTCGCCAGCCGGCGGAGGAGAGGAGGGAGACGGCGAGAAGGAGCGGCCGGAGGCGGGGGCGCGGTCGCCGGCGCGGGCGGCGGAACCGGCGGGCGAAGAGGAGGCGGCGGCGCGGCGCCGGCGGGACGACGGAGACGGCGAGGCAGCCGCGCGGGCGGAGGGCGGCGGCGCCGGGCGCCAGCGCGGGGCGCGGGGCTCGGGCGGGCGACCGGGCCGCGGGGGCCGGCCCTGGGCCTGGCGGGCTTCGGCGGCGGCGCGCGGTGGCTGGGCCACGTGGCAGCGCGGGAGAGGCCGGGCGCGGCGGCGGGTTCGTCCGGCGGCGGCGGACGCGTCCGGCTGCGGAGAGGGGAAGGGGACTAGGGTTGCACCGCGAATTTCGGAGGGGGAGGTGTTTTTATAGGTAGAGGGAGCTAGGAGACTCCAAATGGAGTGCGGTTTTCGCCCACACGATCGTGATCGAACGACCGAGAGCATGGAGGGGACTTAGGTGGGTTTTGGGCTGTTTGGAGGGGGGTTTTACTGCAACACACAAAAGGACTTTGCGGTAATCCGGTTAACCGTTGGAGCATCAGACGACCTCCAAATGGAACGAAATTTGACAGATGGTCTACCGGTGGTATACCAAGGCCACTTGACAAACCTCGGTCCATTCCGAGAATGTTTAACACCCGCTCACGAAAAGAAACGAAAAGGGGTGCGCCGGTGCATGTGGGAGTGTCGGATTGCAAAACGGACAACGGGGAAAATGCTCGGATGCAAAAGACGAACATGTATGCAAATGCAATGCACATGATGACATGATATGAGATGCATGACATGAACAAAATGCAGAACGAAAAACAAAACCCAACCACGGAGGGAATATCATAACACATAGCCGAAAATGGCAAGAGTTGGAGTTACAAATATGGAAAGTTACATCCGGGGTGTTACAACACTCCACCACTACGAGAGGATCTCGTCCCGAGATCTAAGATGGCACCGGGGAGAAATGGAAGAGGAACAGGTAAAACAAGTTGCTTCTTTGATAAACGAGTGAAACCATGAACCTTGAGAGATTAAACGAACGAAAAGAGAGAATACAAGGGAGATGAATGAGATTGAAAACACTCTGTTATCAAAGAGGAACAAGGAACATTGCGAGAACCTTTGTAGGTTGAAGAATATGGAACAAGAGCTTAACGGATCAAAAGGAATATGAAAGCACACCGGTAGAAAAGAGAAAGAAGGAACACCATGTGAACCTTGGAGTTTGCAAAGCTATGAATGACGAGAACAATGGACGAGAAGTACAAGCAAGCACTCCGGTTGAAACGAGATGTACAAGGAACGATAATGATCAATTACGATAACGCTCCGGTTGGAAAATGGAAGGGGTAGAATGTGAATTTGGCAAAAAGAAAGCACTTGGATGAGACTCCGGTTAGAAGAGGAATGATAGACACAACACTCCGGTTAAAACAAGATAAAGAAGGAATAAGAACGATATAATTTGGATAGCACTCCGACTGTAAATGGAAGGAATTACATGAACTTGAGAAGATGGGATGACACTTGATGAAATCAGCAACACACTGCCTCCGGAACTATTGAAAGAATGGCACAATGGTTCAGAAAGATTTCAGACAGCACTCCGGTTGAGAAGGGACGTAAAACTTGACAGAATGGGAAGAACTTGAAAAGAGGGCACGACACTCCGGTTGGAAATGGAAAAGCACGAAAAGAACACGGTCCTCACAAACCGAGAAGATGAGTGAAGAGAGCAACATCACAATGCCTCCGGAAGAAATAAATAATAGAAGATAGATCCTTGGAATAAAGAATGGAGAAGAAAATGCCAACTTCTTCCACCAATGATCTTGGAAAGCACCCTTCCAAGAAGGTTAGAACAAAGTTGTTGGAAAAAAACCAACAACGAAACGAATAAGCTTGTAGTGGGCTTATAGAAAACTTCTCAAGATAGAGGCGAAATTCTGCCACTACGGAAACAGTTGATTGGATTGAGATCAACAAGGAGAAGAAAACTTCTTCACCAAGATGAGAAGGAGAAAATTTGATCATTGATAACCACCACAAATAGCTACATTCCTTAGGGAAGGCTATAGGTGAAATATAACCCAATACAACTCCAACAAAAAGATTGATTGGTTGAAAAGATCTCTTGAACGAAGATAAAATGATGGATTTAAATATGTCACTCTTGAAAACTTTGTGAATCATGAACCTGAAGGGAAATTATCCAGAATGATATAGCACCACCTCAAAAGATAAGGTAGAAAGAATTGCACTTCGGAATGCGAGATAAAGAATGCTTGAACTCCTGAAGACAAACATGTGTTGAGCATCATGTTTATTTTAGAGTATAGCTTGATGGATCTTGACTCCGAGAGAAATCTTGAAGAACAATTGAAGAATGAAAGGAATCCTTGACGAAGCACCATGTAGAGCCTCCATGAAGAACTTCGGTAATAAAAGAATGATCAAACTAAAGGGAAAGTTGAAAAGAACTCCGGGAGAAGCCTTGCAATGATTAGATGAAGCTTTGAAATGATATAATTTAAATAACTTGGAGCTCCGGAAAGAAAAATGAACAAATGAGATCAAGAATTTTGATGAATCTCCGGAATAAGGAATTAATCACTTGGATGAAACAAGAACAAGAATTACATTATGCTCATCCTTCACCAATTACATTGATGACAAGCAATGGATTTGGCATACTACTTATTCTCGTATAAAGGATTAGGAGAGATATAGAGTAAACTTGAATAAGGTCTTGATGGAACCACCGGTGGGATTTGGAAACAACGAATGAATTAATATGATAACCAAGAAAGAGAACTCTTGAACGAACCACCGTAAGAATTGAAAACGAACGAAGAAAAGATAAAGAAACACCGGAAAGAATTAGAAAATGAACGAAGATACTTGAGAGAATTTAGATACAAGAGAACGAAGAGATCGTGAACTGATTAGAGGATATTTGAACGATGCACCGGAAGAATTTGAGAACGAGAGCTGAAAGCTGAGAACGAAGAAATCTTCTGAAAAGATGGCCTTTGGATGATCAAGAAACGAAAACAACTCATGAAATGCTCCGGATGGGTAAAAAGAATTCTCACAATCGAAAACAATTATGAGAGGATGGCATCAAGCTAGAACCATGAATCTTGAAGAGAATGGAGCAAGATTTAGGAGAAATTCTTCTTCGATCTTCAAATGTTGAGAATGACGATGAGAAACATCACCATGAATTGTTGAGATACTCCGGGATGAAAATAAGAAAGGTTGAACCAACAATGAAAAGAATTTGGAAGATCTTGAAAAAAGACATCTGACTGATGATAACTCATTCTTACGTCAAACTTTGAAATGAATTTGGGAATAGCTCCGGGAAAATTAGAAGAGTCAGGTAAGATCCTGGGAGAAGACCTGTGGGTTAGGGCCCACTCAACAGATACACCGTTGATTGATTTAAAAGAGAGATTGTGTCGGTTCAATTAAATGGCTTGAATAAGGTAAGACCTCGAAATAGCTAGAAAGGATTAAGAATAGAAACATGAATCCTCTGGGATACCTTCAGCACTCCAGATAAACATGAATAGCAAGAGGTGGATGATTAAGAGGTGCACCGGCATGAGAAAACATTTGAAACGATGAAAGGATACGATCAACACCGAAAGCTTGCATTGAAACCACCGAGGAAGATAAGAGAACAAAGACTGATAAACTTGAAGCTCCGTTAGTATCTTCATGGGAAATCACCGGATAAGAACATTGACGGAAAAGAATGGAGAGACTTCCCATCTATAAGATGGATACTTGATTAAGAAATCTGAGTCCTTGAAGAAAAAGGGTGGGAGGGCGGGAAAACAAAGGCAACTTGGGCAGATGGAATGGATACCGTTGAGAAAACTTCGAATTGATCTTGCGAATGTTGGGATGACTGGATGCACTTGAAGAGAAGCACACCGGTTGGAAAGAATTGGGATGACAATCTCGATGATCAAGAAGGATTGGTATTCACATAGAAGTATGAGAACACCGCTTAGGAAAGGTAGGGAATCAACACCTGACAATGAAGCAACTCGAATACCACAACTTAAAACAAAACAAAGGATTGGCTCGCAGAATAAGCCGGAACAAACATATGATAGAGATTTCGTCCGAAGTTTTCGTGGTGGGGCCCACACAGGCTCGATCGTACAGCACCATCATGTACAAGGCAGTGCACATGACATACGAAGCGTCCCCAAGTCGGCATAGCCAAGGACTCTTTAAGACACTACTAGACCACTGTAAAACCAACCGTGGAAAGGCGGACCACTAGACGTCGAACCCCAATCTCAAATCATGCATCTGTCGGAAAGATATCCTAGGAGCTACTTGAATTCCCACTTATAAACTCCCGAAACTTTCTGGTTATGCAATCTGGTGTTGGGGATACAGGGGACACAAAATATATCACCCAAACTAACAATCCCTAGATCCAGCTGTATCCATCCGTCAACACATAACCAAGAAAACTCCGGAAATCGTGTACCTCAACCTTCGAAAAGCATCCGTTATACGAGTTATGGCAATACTCCCGAACTCCCGCCCCAGTACTGGGTGGCGTCGAGGTGATCTCACCAACAACTGCATAAAAGAGATTTTCGATGTCGGCGAAACTCAGGTATTCCAGAACTGCAACGATAAAATTGTGATGACAACACCTCGGAGCTCAACTCCCCGGGACACTGCCACAACCCCTAAATGTCAGGAGGCACCAAGAACAATGTTCTCGTCACAAAACCATCGGAACGATTCCAAGATACCCGCGTGATCCTAAATTTTTTTTAGTGAAATTTGAGGAGAGAAGAGTCAAAACTTCTACGTCAGGAGGCCTCACCAGAGCGACGAAGGGACTGAGGAGTAAAAATAATCCTACTCTCTGATATATATAATCCTAAGACTCAAAACATTTTTGTTCTAGACTCAACAACGCCAGCGATTCGATCATGCAGGGGGCTCCTAAGTCGGGGATGGCTCTGATTACCAACTTATAATGCCCACGATGCGGCTATATTTCCCACGTGTCGAGGCACGACTTAGAGGCATAACCGCATTGTGGTTTTGTCGCAAGAAGGGTCATCTTCACACAATCCCATGTAATGAGCAAGAATGGGATAACGAGAGTTGGCTTACAATCGCCACTTCACACAATACATAAATAATTCATACATCATCCAAAATCCACACATAGACCGACTACGGTCAAAACCAAATGAAAATAAGATAACCCCAAATGCTAGATCCCCGATCGTCCCAACTGGGCTCCACTACTGATCATCATGAAAAGAAACATAGTAACGACCACGTTCCTCGCCGAACTCCCACTTGAGCTCGGTTGCGTCATCTGCACTGGCATCGTCGGCACCTGCAACTGTTTTGGTAGAATTTGTGAGCCACGAGGACTCAGCAATCTCACACTCGCGAGATCAAGACTATTTAAGCTTATAGGAAAGGATGGTGTAATGAGGTGGAGCTGCAGCAGGCACTAAGCATATATGGTAGCTAACATACGCAAATGAGAGCGAGAAGAGAAGCAACGCAATGGCCGCGAAGCTAGAAATGATCAAGAAGTGATCCTGAAACTACTTACGTTCATGCATAACTCAAACCGTGTTCACTTCCCGGACTCCGCCGAGAAGAGACCATCACGGCTACACACGGTTGATGTATTTTAATTAAGTCAAGTGACAAGTTCTCTACAACCGGACATTAACAAATTCCCATCTGCCTCATAACCATGGGCACGGCTTTCGAAAGATAATACCCTGCAGGGGTGTCCCAACTTAGCCCATTATAAGCTCTCACGGTCAACGAAGGATAAACCTTCTCCCGGGAAGACCCGACCAGTCTCGGAATCCCAGTTTACAAGACATTTCCACAATGGTAAAACAAGACCAGCAAAGCCACCCGAATGTGCCGACAAATCCCGATAGGAGCTGCACATATCTCGTTCTCAGGGCACACCGGATGGGCAAGACGTCGGGTTGGCATAGACCCTGGTTGCCCAGGGGGCGCCGGACATCGCCCAGTTTGGGCCAGCACTCGAAGGAGCACTGGTCCGGGGGTTTAAAATAAAGATGACCCCGGGGCTCGCGAAAACCCAAGGGAAAAAGGCTTAGGTGGCAAATGGTAAAAACCAAGGTTGGGCCTTGCTGGAGGAGTTTTATTCAAGGCGAACTGTCAAGGGGGTCCCATAAATCACCCAACCGCGTAAGGAACGCAAACTCAAGGAACATAATACCGGTATGATGGAAACTAGGGCGACAAGAGTGGAACAAAACACCAGGCATAAGGCCGAGCCTTCCACCCTTTACCAAATATATAGATGCATTAATTAAATAAGAGATATTGTGATATTCCAAAATATCCATGTTCCAACATGGAACCAACTTCAATTTCACCTGCAACTAGCAACGCTATAAGAAGGGCTGGGCAAAAGCGGTAACTTAGCCAAACAACGGTTTGCTAGGAAAGGATGGTTAGAGGCTTGACATGGCAATATGGGAGGCATGATATAACAAGTGGTAGGTAGCGCAGCATGGCAATAGAACGACAACTGGCAAAGCAAAGATAGAAGAGATTTCAAGGGTATGGTCATCTTGCCTGCAAGGTTCTCAGAGTTGTCGAAAGCTTGATCTTCGTAAGCGTACTCAATAGGTTCCTCATTCACGAACTCGTCTCCCAGCTCTACCCACAGCAAGAACACAAGCAATGGAACCACAATCAATCACGGGAAAAGCACAAGCAACATGATGCAATACATGCATGATATGCGACATGTGGTATGCGATGCATATGCGTGCTCTGGAAGAAAAAGGATGAACAAGGCAGTAACTTGGAAAACCAAGTATGCCACTGGAAGGATGAGATGATTTCGGTCGAAATCGATATAAAGATCACCGGAAACGGATGCACGGTTTGCAAATGGCAAGCAAAACAAGAATGACACGATTCTACGATTAACAGCATGATAGCACTTAGAGTACATCAAGAAACTATGCTACAACACTCCAACATAGAAACAAAGCATATGGCAGTAATCTACAGGAGAAGCTTGACAAAAGATGAACACTGAGCTACGGCTAGATCACAACATAACAGGTTCAAACAAGCATGGCTAAAGTGCAAAAGATATCAGGTTCACAGACTTAGTGAAATTACTGGACATGGCATAAACAGCATCAGGTAGCAATGTTCAGAGCAAGAAACACACATGCTACAGAAACTTAACATAGAAAAACAAGGCATGGCATGAATCTACTAAATGTGTTGAGGATATAGCTACTGGTATAACCCGCCGTAGATGGGCCGGGTTACGTTGCGACAGCTCTTCGTTCAAGAAGCCCAAGGACAGGTTAAGGATGGCGGTTTAGTAATGGGTCTAAGGCCCAGAGGCGGCTTAAGGCCCGTAGTGGTAAACCGCCGTTGTGGCATGACTTGTAGTGTAAGGCAAGAATAGTTAAGAGTCCGAGCCGGACACAGTTTATGAGCCGGCCGGGACTCTGAGAGCCGCTGGGCGTTAACCTTTCTATATAAAGGGACGACCCGGCGGCGGTTCAGGACAGGTAAGATCAGATCGATAGCCAGGCAGAGCGGTTTAGCTCCTGGTCATTGAAACCCTAAGTAATTCCACCTCAACTGGAGTAGGCTTTCACCTTCAATGTAAGGGGCCGAACCAGTATAATCCTCGTGTCCTTTGTCCCGTTTAACCCCTTTAAGCTTCCTAGCTGCGATGTCTCCACGACTAAGTCCTTGCATGAGGACATCTGCCGTGACAATTCCACGACAGTTGGCGCCCACCGTGGGGCCAGCGCACGGTGGATTTGAGTTCTTGAAGGGCAGCTTCGAAGGGCTCAAGGGATACGCTGTGGGCCGGATGACCAAGAGTCGTCGCGGCAAGATCTACATCGACGATGCAAGCTGGGGCCCCGACGCCGGCTCAATTCCACGCTATTTAAGATGGTCTGAGCAGCCTATTGTATGGAGTAGGGAAGATCATCCTCCCCGGGTTGATAATCCGGGTCACCTGGCCTTGGTGGTGGCTCCTCAGGTCGGGGGGTATAAATTCACTAAGGTGCTCATGGACGGAGGCAGTAGCATCGACATCCTCTATTATGAGACCTTCCGTCGTATGGGGTTAACTGATAAAAACCTCAGCCAGTCCAAACTGTCTTCCATGGGGTGGTGCCCGGTAAGTCGGCGTATCCAGTCGGTAAGATTGAGCTGGAAGTAACCTTTGGAAATGAGTACAACTACAGGGCGGAAAAACTGACTTTTGAGGTGGTTAAAATAAGAAGCCCGTACCATGCTTTATTTGGGCGGCCGGCTTACGCCAAGTTCATGGCACGGCCGTGTTACGTGTATTTGCAACTCAAGATGCTGGGTCACAATGGGACCATTATGGTTCATGGCAGCCGAAAGATAGCCTTGGAGTGTGAGGAAGGTGATGCTGCTTACGCTGAATCTGTTTGTGCGACAGAGGAATTGAAGTTTTACAAGGATAATGTTGACCCGGCAGATATGACGTCTTTGAAAAAGCCAACCACGGAGCATGAGCCAGTAATGAAATTTAAGTCAGCGGATGAGACTAAACTTGTTTACTTTGTTCCAGGTGACTCATCTAAGCAGTTCAGCATCAGTGCCAATCTGGATCCGAAATAGGAAGGCGCGCTCATCGAGTTCATCCGTGAGAACAGTGACATCTTTGCATGGAAACCTTCTGACATGCCGGGTGTACCAAGAGAACTCGCAGAGCACACTCTTAATACTGATTCGAAATTTAAGCCAGTCAGGCAATTCCTCCGGCGGTTTAATGAGGAGAGGCGGAAAGCCATTGGTGAGGAGGTAGCCCGGCTCTTGGCGGCCGGGTTTATCGTTGAAGTCTTTCATCCAGAGTGGTTAGCTAACCCGGTGCTTGTGCTAAAAAAGAACGGCACCTGGCGTATGTGCGTGGATTATACGGATTTAAAAAAGGCTTGTCCGGCTGATCCTTTCGCTCTCCCTCGTATTGATCAAATTATTGATGCTACGGCGGGTTGTGAGCGTTTGAGTTTTTTGGATGCGTACTCTGGTTACCATCAGATCAAAATGGCTGTTAAGGACCAAGAGAAGACGGCGTTCATTACTCCTTTTGGAGCCTTCTGTTATGTGTCTATGCCTTTTGGGCTCAAGAGTGCACAGGCGACTTACCAGCGTTGCGTGCAGAATTGTCTTCATAATCAGATTGGGCGCAACGTTCATGCTTATGTGGATGATATCTTGGTCAAATCCAGAGAGAAGGAGACCTTGATAGATGATCTGAGAGAGACCTTTGATAATCTCGGGGTCTACAAGATGATGCTTAACCCGGCCAAGTGTGTTTTTGGTGTTCCTGCAGGCAAGCTCTTGGGTTTTCTGGTTTCTCACAGAGGCATTGAAGCTAACCCGGAGAAGATCAAGGCAATCACCTCTCTGGCTAAGCCGGCGTGCATAAATGATGTCCAGCGTCTGGCGGGTCGCATCGCTGCTTTGAGTCGGTTTATCAGCCGGTTGGGTGAAAAGGCCATGCCACTGTATCAGATGATGAAGAAAACAGATGACTTTGTCTGGAATGATGCTGCTAATGCTGCCTTTGAGGATTTGAAAAGACAGCTAGCTGAGCCGCCAGTCCTTGCTGCTCCTGTCGACAAGGAGCCTTTATTGTTGCATGTAGCCGCTAACACGCGAGCCGTCAGTGTGGCTGTGGTGGTGGAGCGTAAGGAAGCGGGTAAGGAACATCCGGTTCAGCGGCCGGTTTACTACGTCAGCGAAGTACTCATTGAGTCCAAACAACGGTATCCACATTGGCAGAAGCTTGTTTATGGGGTGTTCATGGCAAGTTGGAAGCTTAAGCATTATTTCCAGGGCCACCCTATCACTGTGGTCAGTTATGCTCCCCTAGGAGATATCATCCAAAACAGAGAAGCCACAGGAAGAGTTGCTAAGTGGGCTATAGAACTTGGGCCTCATGGTCTAAAGTACGTGCCACACACTGCTATCAAATCTCAAGCATTGGTGGATTTCATCAACGATTGAACAGAGCTGCAGGTGCCTAAAGAGAAACCGGATAATACATACTGGACTATTCACTTTGACGGGTCCAGGCAATTGGAGGGCTCGGGGGCTGGAGTTGTGTTAGCTTCCCCTCGAGGTGACAAGTTTTGTTATGTACTACGGTTGATGTTTCCCTGTACCAACAATGCAGCTGAGTACGAGGCTTTGCTCCACGGTCTTCGGATGGCTAAGGAGATGAGTTTAAGCCGGGTAAGGTGCTTTGGCGACTCAGATTTAGTGGCCCAACAAGTATCAGGCACGCGGGATTCCAAGGACCCCCTCATGGCGGCTTATCGCCGTGAAGTTGATGCCATTGCCGCACATTGATCGCAGAAAGAACGAGGCGGCTGATGCATTAAGCTGGCTGGGCTCTCAGCGAAAGCCGGTGCCGCCTAATACTTTCTTGGATATTCTGCATAACCCTTCTGTCAAGTTGCCTACAGAGGAAGACTTGGCTGTTCCTGAACCAGAAGCACAGTTGGTGGCGGCTCTCCACGTTATCCCAGATTGGACAGTGCCATACTTGGCTTACATGACCCGGGGAGAGTTGCCTGAGGATGAAACTTTGGCCAGACAAATAACCCCGCGGTCTAAGTCAATGATAATTATCAATGGCGAGCTGCATCATCGCAGTGTCACTGGAGCTTTTCAGCGTTGTGTTTCCTCTGAGGAAGGTCAAGAAATTTTACGTGAGATTCACGAGGGGGATTGTGGCCATCATGCCGGCTCAAAATCCCTTGTGGCCAAGGCTTTTCGTCATGGTTTTTATTGGCTGACGGCTCATGCTGATGCGGAGGACTTGGTCAGTAAATGTGACGGTTGTCAGAAGTTCTCAAGACGGGCTCACGTGCCGGCTCAAGAGTTGAGGATGATTCCAATCACTTGGCCGTTTGCAGTCTGGGGGCTTGATATGGTTGGGCCTTTCAAAAGGTCCAAGTATAAGAAGACCCACCTCTTGGTGGCGGTTGACAAGTTCACATAGTGGGTAGAGGCAGAGCCAGTTAGTAAGTGTGACGCAGCCACGGCGGTCCAGTTCATGAAAAAGGTGATATTTCGCTTTGGTTTTCCACACAGCATTATAACTGACAATGGTACCAATCTGTCTAAAGGCGCCATGGAGGAATTTTGTCAACGAGAGCATATTCGGCTTGATGTTTCATCAGTGGCTCACCCTCAATCCAATGGTCAAGCTGAGAGAGCCAATCAAGAAATCTTGAAGGGCATCAAGCCCCGGCTTTTGGTCCCTTTGCAACGGACGCCGGGTTGTTGGGTGGAGGAGTTACCCTCCGTAATATGGAGCATCAATACTACTCCTAACAGGTCTACGGGTTACACGCCTTTCTTCATGGTTTACGGAGCTGAGGCGGTCCTCCCTAGCGACATCCGTCATGACTCGCCTCGAGTGGCGGCTTATGTCGAGGCGGATAATGAGCAGGCGCGTCAAGATGCTCTTGACTTGTTGGACGAACAACGTGACGTAGCAGCAGCTCGCTCGGCGATTTACCAACAAGACCTGCGCCGCTATCACAGCCGCCGGGTTAAGTCCAGGGTCTTTCAGGAAGGTGATCTGGTGCTCCGGCTCATCCAGGATCAAACAGACGCACACAAGTTATCCCCGCCTTGGGAAGGGCCCTTTGTGGTCAGCAAGAACTTGCACAACGGGTCATACTACCTTATCGATGTTCGGGAGCACAAAGATTCATGTAAGTCGGAGGAGGAGACCCGCCGGCCGTGGAACATAGCTCAGCTTCGGCCTTATTACACTTGAGCCACCGGCTCTCATAATATACATATTTCTATAGCCATGTATATATTGTGATAAATAATAAAGCAGGACCTCTGTCCTTTTTTCCTCCAAAGGTAAATGTATCATTGTTATTTTCATTGTAATATTGCATGGTCATTTGGAGGTTGATCCGGCTTAGGATCAAATTCGAATCTAGCCGTTAAAAATATGATCACTTGGGGGCTTCCTGTTCAAACATAGGTCGTATTCGAACCAAAGAGAACATAGCTGTCGATACCCACTTGATTGGCATGTTGCCGAGCTCATTGGGGAGTTTTTCTTGATCATATTTGAATTATAGCTTAACCCCCTTTGGGAACCGACGTGGATCGTATTCGAATCAGCGTCGTTAAACAACTCTCAAGGTCATTTGGGGGCTTCCTGTTCAAACATAGGTCGTATTCGAACCAAAGAGAACATAGCTGTCAGTACTCTCTTGATCGGCAATGCCAAAGCCACTGGGGGCTATATGATCGTATTCGAATCTTAGCTTAACCCCTTTGGGACGATTCTCTGGTCGTATTCGAATCAGAAGCCTCCAAATTTTTGAAATCTTTTTGTTGCAAACAAGTTCTTTTGATCATATCAAAAGTATTCAAGGGTGGTTCTAATTCCACCGGCTTAACCTTGATTAGTAATGTTGATGACACATAATAAGCATTATATGTGCTGGTGAACCGGAGTTCTCAACCTCATTATTCGGGTTATATAAACCGGAAGTATATTTGAAGGCTCGCAGGTATGCTGTTATGGTTATCTCGAAGTTATAATTGAGAGCCAGTTTATTATGACTTTGATTCATATTCCGGGTTATATGTAAAATATGTGACTCTCCATGCAGTAAGCTGCCTAGAGACTTGTGATTTGTTTTTCTATGCAGGACAATTAAAGGCAGCTCTTTAAACATAAGGAAAACAGAGGATCAAGCATAACCCGGAAGAATATAAAAGGGCAGCTTAAACAATGTTGAGCGTTACACACGTGCGCGATGGCACGACAAAATTAGGTGTTTGTCCTACTCTATTACATGACTCCCCGAGTCCGAAAGGTGAGGCATCGTCTTTTAAGACATCACATGAGCCGCCTGCGAGATCAAGGGCGTTGTTGGCCTGAGGTTTCCGGGTCATCCCTCTCCGCTCCTCCGGCTGTGTCCATGACCTGGAAGGTTGATGATTTCCAGTCAATGCCACTCAAGGCTTCAAATTGAGCCTCATCATCAATTAACCCGGCCGGGTCAACTTCAGGGGCGAAGGTATGCTTACGAGTTAGAGGAATCAGGCTGACTGCTTCATAGCGTGGTGTTGGGATTCTCTGATTCTCCGCGTCATAGCCCGGTTGATATTTGGTAAGGTCTGTATCATTACCAATCAAAGTGGCCACCGGGCGTACGCTCTTCACACAGGCGGCGAAGTCTCTTTGGTCAAAGGGAGTGCCATCTTCCTTCAAGCTAGGATACCCAAGGGCGATGTCGGCCGGGTCTAGCTCCGGTAGAAACGCCTTGGCCCGGCTTAGAGCGGCTATGGCTCCGGCTCTTGCAGAATCTCGTCTTAACTCTTGGAAGTGTTGAGGAAGCACGGCAAGCCGCCTGAGTACATCCGCCAGGTGAGTGGGAACTTCATTTGACAGAGCCACAATGGCTAAGGCACGTTGTGACCCGGTGTAAAGTTGCTCTACCAAGGTGTAAACCGCCTTCAGCTTGGTCAGCGCATTCTGGTTGAGATTGGAACTCCTGGGACCTGCATTACAAAGTCAGGTGAGCTGATGGCAATTGAGATACTTATGGGAAATGAACGATGTAAACAAGTTAGAAACTTACAGAGTAACTTACCAAAGATTGCGGAGACCATCTGAGATACATGGCGTTTTAAGCCGGATAGCTCGGCGGTTCTTTCAGTAAGAGTGGCCTCCGCTTGTTCGGCCCGGCTAAGCAAAGCAGCTTTTTCATCCGCCCAGGTTTTTTCTTTCTGCTTCAAATTTCTTCTTCAGTTTCTCTTGTGCAGATATGCTGACTTCAAATTTGGAATTGGCCTTTTGGGTTTCACTTTCCTGAGTCTTCAGGCGGTTCTTTAGATCAGGGATTTTCGATTCAAATTTCTTACAGGCGGCCTGTACAAATTCTGGGTTACAGTTAGGGTGATTATAATGCAACATTAAGTCCCAAGCACTTTGCAAGCAAAGACACTTGGCACTTGGGGGCTAATGTATGCTGGAAAGCTCTATTTACAGTGCCGGTTCATGAAAATAAGTCCCAAGCACTTTGCAGGCAAAGGTACTTGGCACTTGGGGGCTAATGCGTAAAGTTGCTCAACTACTTGATTAAAGTAAGGAAAGGACCGGGTCAACTATGCTGTTTAAGCCGGCCCTTGAGTGTTACCAGGTAAGCCGGTTTTCTTGCAGTGATTATTAAGCCGATATTAAGTCTACAACATATTTTATCATAAGTAATAGACTTGGGGGCTGGCATGGTAAGGATAACTATGGAGTAAGCAAGAGAGTCATACCTCAGATTTTTGCTGTATTTGCTTCACCATATCAATTTCCAGGTCCCGGCTGTTGTGCACTTGATTAACATAGCCAGAGACAATATCTCCAATGCTCAGATTAGCATAGTCAGTGATGTCCAGCCTGGCCCTGCGGCGTTCCAGAAGTTCTTCCTTGGCAGAGCATCTAGCCAACACGGTGGGTCTTCCCGGTTCGACAAACTCGGTCCGGGTGATTACAACGTCCGGATCATCTGGATGAGCCGGGCTGGGGATCTCCGGGTTATCAGAACCTTCCATAACTTGTTCATCAGAAGGAGCAGTGGTGGTTTCAGGAGCTGGTGCAGACGGCGACTCATGAGCAGAAGCATCAGGTTCAGTCAGGACCGGCTCTTCGGCCGGCTTATTTTTCTCCGCCCTCTTGCTGGGCTTTACTTGTACACTGAAAGTCAAAGAGTTAGTGCAAAAACATGAGTAAGATAAGCACAAAATAAGCTGATCATCATTAGCCGGGTGCGGTCTTGAAGGCCGGCAAGCTAGACTGCATTGAATCGCCAGAGGAAGGTGAAGTTCCCTGGTAGTTTGAATCAGAAGAATTGAGTGGTTGACGAGTGACGCCCGCCAAAGGATGAAAAGGATATAAGTCGGAGATAACCTCAATCCGGCGCTTCCTTGATGCTTCGGGTAAGCCGGAGGAGAGGTCTGCATCTTTGCTGGTCCGGGTCTGCCTCCGGATCTCATAAATCCGTCGCTTCAAAAGAAATTGAGGATCTTGATAAGCTAAGGGATGTGAAAATCTTACTTTCCGGGTTACTCTTCGAACTTCCCGTCTCGGCAAAGGCTCGGAGTCGGATGAAATTATAGTTACCTCTTCATTCACTTCATGACTTATTCCAGTGTCCTCTTGCTGATAATCCGTGTCAATAAGATGGTTAAAAAAGGAGCCTAAAGAGTCAAGAGCTACCTCTGACTCGGAGGTGTCTTCCAGACGAAGCAGGTCCGAGGCGCTAGGTTTACTCCCCTTCTTACGGGGAGCGGCTTTCCTGGCGGCTTTTTTAACTTTCCTGGCTTTTTTGGCAGCTTCGTGGTCATACTTGACCTTCAAGAATTTATCATTAGCCTGTAAAATACAACAAAGGTTAGTGAGTTAAGACAAAATCGTTAAAATGGAAGGAGAAGCATTCAGATCAATGGTTTACCGCTGGAGCCGGGTTAGTCTTGCAGAAAGGGCTTAAGCCCACTCTCCCGCAATCTGCCAGGCTCTCGTTCAGAAGCGACTTGGTTGTATCATCAATGACGTCCTCAGGTAAGTCGTCTGGACTGTGATGTAGAGCATCATCTTTCTGGCCTGTGTAATCACACATCAAGCCGGGGCGGCGGCTTAAAGGAATCACCCACCAGGCAACCCAGACCCGGACCAGATCAATAACATTCAAGCCGTTCCCCAGAAGAGCTTTGATTTTGTTGATGGTGGGTGTAAGTGGTTGACGTTCAGCTTGAGATAATTTGTCTGGCAAGGGGTGATTTGACTCCAGACGCAGGGCGTGAAAGCCGGGCAGAGGGTTCTCGTCAGCCGGAGAAGTGTCCTGGCAGTAGAACCATGTCTGGTTCCAATCTTTCGGGTGGCTTGGCGGCTCAGCATAAGGAAAGAGACAATCTCTCCGTCGTTGGATTGAAATTCCACCAAGTTCCAAGCTAGGCCCGTTGGCACATTCATTTTGGCGGTTCAGGTAAAATAACTCCCTAAAGAGCAGCAAGCTGGGTTCTTCTCTGAGGTACACCTCACAGAACACTTGGAAGTTGCAGATGTTTGACACGGAATTGGGTCCGATGTCTTGAGGTCGCAGATCAAAGAAGTGCAGGACATCTCTGAAGAATTTTGAGCCGGGAGGAGGAAAGCCCCGGTTCATGTGATCAGTAAATATGACAACTTCCTCATCCTTGGGTTGAGGCCTCTCTTCTGACGGGTCAGGAGCACGATAGGACATGACCTCTTTCTTTGGCAGGTAACCCGTTTTCACGAAATCAGCTAAGGTGCTGTCGGTGACGTTGGATCTAACCCAGTTGCATGTGATGGGTGCTTTGGGAGCCTTAGGCGGCATTGTGAAAGATGGAAGCCTATGACAAAATAAAGTTCCGGTTCAAACTTAAGCCGGAGGAAAATTTCAGTTCAGTATTCAAGATGGCGGCTTATGAAAGGGCCTAATGATATATGGTTAATTGTGTCAGGTTATTTAAGCCGCCGTGGATATCATGAGCAATTAAGTTATTTAACTCTATTATGAATGATCCAGAAATTTCACAAAGCATGGCCTCTTTTAAGCCGGCGATATGACCCGCCATGGTTAACAGATGCAGTTTTTGCCTAAGTGTTGCACAAACAAGTTTCACAGATTACAGGGATTATTTTGGATCAAACGATCGTCCAGAAAAGAAAAATTTCTAGACCTAAAAACTGATACGGAGAAGTTCATAAGCTCTAAATGAGGTCTTTTTTGCAAGCAAAAGGGGTCTGCTAATATTGAAAATGGGCGTGAAACGACTACCGCCGAAGTTATGCATTACTCTTGGATCAAAGGGGGCCGTTGTGGAAGAACTGCGAGGAACTACGAAGAAAACAGAAGAACTTGCGAACCCTAATGTGGATCTAGTATACGGGACGGTGAGGACTTACTGGTGCTGATGAGCAGCGGAGATGCGTCGCGGTTCTCTGGTCAAGACAGGTCGATGCAGCGGCCTTGGTTGGTGCAGACGGGATGCGCGGCGGCGGCGGCGGAGCTCGGGTTCTGGGGTGTCGAGAGGAGGAAGACGACGGAAAGGGAAGAGTGACGACGACCTGAGGGCCGGGCCTATTTATAAGGGACGGCTATTAAGTGGGCGCGAGAAACAAGGAGGCTGAAGACATGATTATCCAGCTGCAGTGGCGCCTCGATTTTCGAGATAGTTATTAAGATAAGTATCCGATGAGATACGTTGGACGGAATGTGCATTAATGGCGGATGACGTCACGGCGGGTTACCACGAATCCAGAAGATGACGTCATGGCGGGTTATAACCTTCGCGCAAACAGAAGCCGGAAGATTTTCTCTTAAGGTATTGAAGATTGACATGAACCGGTTCAAATCAATCTGGGGCCTAATGTTGAGGATATAGCTACTGGTATAACCCGCCGTAGATGGGCCGGGTTACGTTGCGACAGCTCTTCGTTCAAGAAGCCCAAGGACAGGTTAAGGATGGCGGTTTAGTAATGGGTCTAAGGCCCAGAGGCGGCTTAAGGCCCGTAGTGGTAAACCGCCGTTGTGGCATGACTTGTAGTGTAAGGCAAGAATAGTTAAGAGTCCGAGCCGGACACAGTTTATGAGCCGGCCGGGACTCTGAGAGCCGCTGGGCGTTAACCTTTCTATATAAAGGGACGACCCGGCGGCGGTTCAGGACAGGTAAGATCAGATCGATAGCCAGGCAGAGCGGTTTACCTCCTGGTCATCGAAACCCTAAGTAATTCCACCTCAACTGGAGTAGGCTTTCACCTTCAACGTAAGGGGCCGAACCAGTATAATCCTCATGTGCTTTGTCCCGTTTAACCCCTTTAAGCTTCCTAGCTGCGATGGCTCCTCGACTAAGTCCTTGCACGAGGACATCTGCCGTGACAATTCCACGACAAAATGCATAGAACAAAAGTCCCTTACTGACCATGAGCCAGAAAGGACCAGAAGATATGATGGCACCCATGTAAACATAGCAAGTTTCGTTAACAGGTTTCAGACTTAGCAGAAAACAGAGCATGGCAGAAACAGTATTATGAATGCATCTTTGTGAGCTTGATTCACTCACTACAAAACAATGCATGACAAAAAAAGCATACCTACAGCAAGATGGCATGTTTATGAAGCTAACCATGGCAAGAGCAAGTTCAAAGCATGTATGAAACAACTACAACAACCTTGGCAAAAATGAATATCACGTAAACAATCTGCCAGGAACATTTTATAGCAAAAGTAGAGCAAGATTGAGTCATGCTAGGGCACTCCATAATTGCAAACAGGGGCATGGATGGATAGAGAACAACTATATCTACAAAACATCCTTACTGAACATGCTCAAAATAAGCATGGATCTCTTTGTAGACACATGGATACATGGCAACAAAATAATAGCAGAAACAGACTTGGTGAAAATCCTAAGTCCCTGAAAACAGAAACATCACGAAGCCTAGTCTGCATGCTTGTGCTAGTCACTACATAGATCACAAAAATACATGGCATACACCTATGTAAAGATGGCATGGCATACATCAAAACACATGTAGAGCTCCTACTCATAAGATGCACACATCAATTGCAACAAAAATAACAAATCACCACGTTCTGATAAGTAACAGCAGGTAACAGCATATAGCACTCTTGCACCAGAGATTTTGGCATCAACATGGACTCAAATGAACATGGCACAATGGAACAAAATGAAGAGCATCTCGAGACAAACATTTCGATATATTACACGCATGAAACAGAGCAGTATGCAGAGAGTTATGATGCCATGAACATGACAACAGAATGTATAAGAAAAAGGACTTGGAGATATTTCGGGGGGGGGGGAAGAAAAACAACCTCCGGTGGATCTAGATCGGGCCGAGGCTAGGGTTTGTC